>NC_049993.1:4085460-4119999 GCF_000003815.2 Branchiostoma floridae | reverse complement strand
TGCCCTTTTGTTTTCTCGGACGTTAAAACGTGGATTATTCTGAATTTCGTCACCGTGACTGAATTGTGGCATTGCAAACCGGAAGTACATTTTTTACGTCGCATTTTGGTACCTTTATCGAGAACTTATTATATCATACAGTAGAACTCTGAGAATAGTCTACCACGTCCGGTATGAACTTCGGCTTCATGTCTTTGCCGCGCCAGCTTCAAAAGAAAGGTAAACAAATTTGACTGATATTTTCTCCGCCCACCTTTATACCAGCGTTAAAACGGTAAATACTATTGTAACATAAATAGTTTTACAACGTTGTAGCGGTGTTTAACAGAGATAGAGTCGAAGGCGCGGCAGGAAAATATTACTGAGTGAATACTGAGCGAATTTTCAGCATATGGAGCGCCGAAGCCACCAACTTTTTTGCCTTGCCGGGCGCCGAACTCGGGCGCGAGGCGTCTCAAGCTTGTTGAGGCCCGGGGAAATTTTGACCCTCTGAAACGCCATTTCCGGCATTTGGACGAACAAATTTCACTGATAGTCCGAGCAAACAATTTTTCCTAGGCCCTCCCCCCCGCTCAAATTTTTTTTTCCTAGGCCCTCCCCCTGGCTCAAATTTTTTTTCCTAGACCCATCCCCCCCTCCGACGACCGCCCCCCCCGCTAAATATCGACCAGTTCCTTAGTGCCCAGTTACTCAGTGTAAAATTAGCGTAGCGGATCCGCTGCTAGTATAAACTTCGACCCTTATATGTTGTTTTTGGTAACTTTTTGTCGACACATCTTGGCTTCCGGGTATCGCTCCGAGGACGCAAACAGTGAAGCGCCCCGGGCAGCTTGACCGATAATGTCATCGCTACAGGCTTTCAAAATTCATTAGGATATTGTAAGATTTTAGGTCCTACAATTTTCTTGCAAATCAGATGTTAGACCAGATGGTACATTTTTACTTCCTGTATACTGTATAGATGTAGTTCCCGGGGAAAATTTTGTTTGGAAATACGGCGTCGTTGAAAATAGTCTCTTAACTATACGTTTCAATGGGGGCGAGAAACTGGGGTGTGCCCCTAAATGTTCCATTTTCGAGCAGGGGTTATTTGAGACAGTTAAATGTTGTATGGGAAAAGGTATGGCTGAAATATGCTGTATTTGATCCTAAGCAAATGTCGGCCTTTCTAGTGTTCGTATTGTTTCTTCTTTCTTTCTTTCTCCTGTCGCGATCGTTAAAGTGATTCCTCTCCGTCGTTCCTGCACCGAATGACCTGAAATTTGGCTGAAATTCGTTAAGGCAGATTAAATACATGTAATATCTTTACATAACCTTTAATCATCCTTATATGTGCCGTATATGAAAGGGGTATTGCTTATGTACAGAAAACATCTACAGGGTTTGAACCGACCATACGACATATAACAGATACAATTCTTTCCGATATCTTTCCGTACATTTGAGCTGACTTTACATAAAAGGGGGGAGGTTTAAGCAAACCTCCCCCCTTTTATGTATAGGTGGAAAAAAGATGTCGGAAAGGTAGCGTTAATCATTACTTGAAGAAGAGGCATTACTTTTACCAAATTAAGAGTATTTTCCGCTCAATATACCACATGCGCCGTTCACTAAAGCAGCGGCTTCAAATGAATAGCTCCTGCTGGGTTTGTGTGTTAAGTTTAACCAAGACAAGCAAATCTCCTATGTGAAAGCTACATATAAGAGATACAATCTTTCCGATGTCTTTCCGTTACATTTGAGCTGACTTTACATAAAAGGGGGAGGTTTAAGCAAACCTCCCCCCTTTTATGTATAGGTGGAAAAAAGGTGTCGGAAAGGTAGCGTTAATCATTATTTGAAGAAGAGGCATTGCTTTTACCAAATTAAGAGTATTTTCCGCTTAATATAGCACATGCGCCGTCCACTAAAGCAGCAGCTTCAAATGAATAGCTCTTGCTGTGTTAGCGTGTTAAGTTTAACAAAGAACAGCAAATCTTGTCCTGTGTGAAAGCTACGCAAGTCGAACAATGTTGGAATCACGACAATCGCCATCTCGTTGTTGGTGCACAGCTATCAAAATGGCTGCTTCTCTGTAGAAGTCTCGGTAGGACTGTGAGTTCTCGACGCGAACTGTCTTGGCGGCAACGGCGAGCTCTCCCTTAGACGTGCGCAGTTTTCCTTTTCTGACTAGTCCAAACATTCCTTCTCCTATCAGGGCACCAGGAGTAAGATGTTTGATCTTCTTCTCCCAACGTCCCAGCCATCCCGGCTGTAGACTCTGTGCTAGATCCTGCTCCATTCTCCTCAGCTCGAAAAGTATCTTGTCTTCCTCGCCTGTGTCGGGCACGGAGCAAGCCAAAAAGCCCGTTTTGTAGAGAACTGCCATCACTATGGCAACAAGTAAGACTAAGGAGCCCAGTGGGACCAGACTTTCTAGCAGCGGTTCATCTCTGCTTGTCTGCCATTGATCACAGTCCGGTCCCAACCATGGCGTCATACATGCGCAGCTGCCATCCACGTCGTCACATGTAGCATTGTTCTTACAGGTACAAACTTGATGTACAACCGAACCGACCGATTGGACACGGTTTGCTACAATTTGCTCCTTCTTTGCCTGGAGCACAGCTGGTAACATTGAGCACAAACGTGACAGATTTACCTTCAAAGTTTATCCACCGACAGAAACTTACCTTTCAAACCACTCAGACACGTTCTGGTCTGGAGCTCGTGTAGAATGGCTCACGCTGTTGTTGTGTACATGTAGGGTGGTAGCTGATCATATTGTTACAGGTTTGCAATAGACAAACCTGTATTGGCTTCGTTAGCGTCCTTGGGCATCACCATATTGTCTCAAGGGAGTGTTACATTTAGTCCCAAGGGAGTCTTTGTATGATGGCAAGAGGTGTCGCAATTTCGACGTGTTAACGAATGACTGCCTACAGCAAATTCCAATAACTAGAAAAAAAAACGTTCACACTCGCAAACTTGGGCAAAATGCTAGCTTTTTTTAAGCAGTGGTTTAGGCTGTTGTTGTGAACATGTAGGGTGCATCTTTCAGTAGTAGTAATAGTAGTATTTTAGTAGTGCATCTTTCAGTAGCTGGTCCGTAATGCCGAGTGGTAAACGACCCGGGATTAGTCTTACCTACAGGGCGGGGCTGATTGTCTGAAGCTGGCCATTCAAATTATATCAACATTAATAATGATGATGGGGATTTATTTTAACATGGTGAATGTTTCAAAATACAAGTCAGGTCAAAGCGTATTGCACAAGAATAAGTTCCAATATATGGAAATGCTTTTTATATGACTACTACCTTATATGACTAAAGAATTAGAGTTCAAACGACTTACACGTAAAAGTAGGGGCACACAAACTGTCAATTATTCAGCATTTCGGCCACATGGCGTCAGGGACACGTCAGATAGTCTATATGCCCCCCTCCCCCGTCATATTTTTTTTTTACAGTTTTAATGCTTTCAAATTTTAGTGTTCGGTAGTTGGCTTGTGAAGATAAGGGTGGACAGGACGCGTTGTGAAAGGATGTCAGGACAATTATGTTTTTTCCACTTGCAACCTCATAAAATGACTTAAAGACAAATTGTCGAATCTGTACTCTTTCTTGTATTTTATTTTTCTAAGCTCATTACACAGAAGTCATAGAATAACATGTAGTACTCCTAAAGCTAATAAAAACATAAATACTTCCTAGGTGTTAACACATCCAAAGCCGGCCACTACAGCAAATATTGGTTTCTCATATATGAAATAAACATTCAACTGCAGTGGAGACTTGCAGTCGCCCGCCTTGCGGTCGACCGATAGATAGCACAAACAAGTCATTCAATTAAAGTGAATAATACAAGAAATAGGTATGACCACTATCTTTACAATACCACCAAGAAAATAAGAACAAAATACTGCCGGCATTACTCAGATGTAATAAAGCTCACATCCAATCAGCAACATCCAGTGGTGATAACGACCATTAAGATATAGCTGATCGGTAACTTACAACTCCTACAGCTTCTGCAGTACTTTGAGATTTTCAAACTTAAATTGCCCAAACTTGAATTGTCCATACCTTACACAGAATGACAAAACTCCCTTGGTGCTGATTAGCGACAGCTACACAGAGAGGTTCGTACGCTAAACTTTTAGTCGTAGTTATGGTCCCATAATTGTAAGCCCTCAGACAACACATTCGCCAAGTAGGCATGGCAATATTGAAATTTCTGCGAGCTTTACATTTTACCTTTGTAGGGTGTGATTTCAAATCTATTTTTTCTTTAGTTAGAACCAATCCCGAGATCTTCATCCAATGCACTTGGTCCTCCATGGCCCTTCGTAGCTCTTTAGTATCATGCAGTTTCAAAGTATCACATAGAGTCCGACTAGCATCCCACATGCCTACAACCAGTAGTTCTAAACTGAAGTCTCCACAAACCACGGACTACATTCTAATACACCGATGAAGGTAAAACATCCAGGTAATAAGATAGACAAGGTAACAGTTACTCTAATGACTCCAGATTTTCGTGAAGTCGCTGTCAGACGACAGCAGTGGATGCTGTTTGAACCGTCTGATCGTTTCCAAAATCATGTTGCCTGAATAACTGTTAGCTTCGTAATAGGCATATAGTGGTTGATGATGCCCAAAAATGTACAGGCTTTTTTCTTACATTCCATTGGAATTTTTGCACTATGCCAGGCTTATTTAAATCCCTGTATAGATGTTTGCCAACCATACGTTAATCTCTAGCCACTGTATTGCTAACGTTGCAGGATCTGAATTAAGCCAATAGATTCCTTTTACTTTCTGAACCCTGGAATATCAGCTCCGTTAGGGGCTAAAGGGTATCTCAAAAACATTACTACCACATAAGCAGCACATAGTGTCATCTAGCGTTCTCCTGGTGGCCCACAACAACGAATTAGAAATTTTTGAATCCAACCAACCAACTAACAGACTACTTTCTAACAGGATATAGGAGTTTTCCTGTACACAGCCAATTAATCTAACCTAAGCTGATGTCATACAACTTCCTCAGAGCTTCTAACTGAAGTTCTGCTTCTTTTGGGGTAGCGAGAAGCAGACCTCCAGGTATTGGCTATGGGGAAGATGTCTAACAGGCATCGAAACGTCAGCTAAGGTGAGATTAACTGGTAGGTAGACAATGTGTAAAAGAAAATTTCTATGTCCTATGATCTAATAACGTGATGAAATTATTTTCTAATCACTTTTAGTACTTTTTAATACATACAGATGCAGGTTGTCTTCCCAGCTCTCTGTTTCCTCTTAAATTTCCGATTGAATGTTTCTAAATATATATCATAGAGCCATGAAAATACATTGGTGTACGTGGCCACATACAGTGCCTTCATGGAGTGGTATTCTTGTCTTCTATTTTCGATAAGTGTTGAGGTTTTTTTGGACGTGCTCTATGTGTGGCTCTCTTCAAACACGGGACTTCTCGTCCTATTCGAGGGACGGCCTGATACGGAGATAGGTACTCATTTTCACATTAGTGAAGGGAGAGACGTCCTGCAAAGTGCCTTGAGGATTTGAACCCAGGACCTCTGAGTTCTGGGCCAAACAACCTGCCGTCACGCCACACGACCTGACATCAAATGACCCAGTGAATGCCTGAGACTGGCCCTGCCCTGTTTGATCATGACCACTGGTCACTACAGCAGCTGTAGTGCTTGGGTTGGATTCAGTGATGGCCTGAGACTGGCCCTGCCCTGTCTGATCATTACCACTGGTCACTACAACAGCTGTAGTGTTTGGGTTGGACTCAATGATAGCCTGAGACTGGCCCTGCCTTGTCTGACTATGACTGCTGGTCCTGATACTGGCCTGATACTGGCTCTCAACGTTGTACAAGGAGTTGAGCTGTGAGGCAGTCGGCCCTGTGCCATAAGATATATTACCAGTATCCAAGGATTCAGTGACAGCCTGAGACTGGCCCTGCCCTGCCTGATCATAACTACTAGCTTCCACAACAGCTGTGGTGTTTGTGTACAAGGAATTAAGCTGCGAGGCAGTCGGCCCTGAGCCATATGATAGATTTCTAGCATCAAAGGAGTTAGTGATGGCCTGAGGATTATCCTGCCCTGTCTGGCTGTCCATGTTTTTATACTGGTGATCATGACCACTGGCCACTACTGTAGCTTTGGGGTTTGTGTTGGATTTAGTGATGGCCTGAGACTGGTCCTGCCCTGTCTGATTGTGTTGCGGGGCCATATCTTCATACTGGTGATCATGGCCACTGGTTACTACAGCAGCTGTGGTGTTTGTGTTGGATTCAGTGATGGCCGGAGACTGACCCTGCCCTGCCTGTTCACGTTGTTTGTCTATATCTTCATACTGTTGATCATGGCCACTGCTTACCACAGCAGCTGTGGTGTTTGTGTTTAACTTAGTGGTGGCCTGAGACTGGCCCTGCCCTATCTGAGTATGTTGTTTGTCTACATCTTCATACTGGTGATCATGACCACTGAGCACTGCACTAACTGTGGTGTTTGTGTTGGATTCAGTGATGGCCTTAGACTGGCCCTGACTTGTATGGCTGTGTTGTTTGTCTTTATCTTCATACTGGTGATAATGACCACTGGTAATTACAGCAGCTGCGCTGTTTGTGTTGGATTCAGTAATGGCCTGAGACTGGCCCTGCCCTGTCTGATCATGATCCTTGTTTTCATAGTCATTCTGGCCACTTACCATTACAGAAACATTTTTTAGTCCCAAAGGAGGATGGCTGGTCCTCCTCTTGCACCAGATAGTGAGAATGATGGCGCCAATCAGGATAATGCCAGCTATTGAACCACAGATAGAGGCAATGAGAACATTGCCTCTATCTGTGGTAAATCTGTGGTAAATTGGGTAAATTGGGAGATAATTCATGAGAACTGCGGATTTCTGGTTTGTCTGAAGTAATGGACCGATCCCGATCGAACGTCATATCGAACAAATAGAACAACATGGAACCCCCTATTCTATTTCGAACACCTCCGTCAAAAACAGCCCCAGTTGAACAGAAATGGCCAAGGAAATATGCTATGCTATTCTTTGTCGAAGACTACACCCACCGAGTATAGGTATTGTGGGAGCGAGAGCCACTGCATAGCATTACATTGGTGGTGGGCAGGATGCACGTGTAGTGCAGGGTATGTATAAGACACGGGAATCTGCACTGGTAGACTTTGTAGAAGTGTGCCATTATTTGGTGCGTAGTACAAGCTCCCCCTCCACGAGTGCCTGAGCTGCTTTCTTCTTGATTTCGCTTGTATCATGAGCATACATGCAGCTGTTATGCATGCAACAAACGCAGTAGAAACTCAGTCACAGATAGATGTACCCTGTTTTTCACCTGCATCGACGTACGTCAGAAACCGGACACTTCTGTCCACCAACAAGGTAAAGATATGCGGTGCCTCCCGCTTCCGCTTTGACTGAAATTATGACGCCCGTACCACAACTATATCAGCCCCCTCCTCAGATGATTGTACCCAGTGCATGTAGCCTTCAACAAAGAAGTCAGCGCATTTTTTTCGGCTTGGTCTGAGAGGATTTCAGGGTCAAAGGAGCTAAACCGAAGTCAGTCGTTATTATCAACCAAACAGCGGCGGCGGCCAGTTCTGTCCGACAAGCGCTGTTTTTGACGGAGGTGTTCGAAATAGAACATGATCGAACAGGGGGCGGGGCTCCGGGATCGGTCCATTGCAAGGAGGGAAGGTGTTATTGCTCTAGCTTGGCTTGTATTGCCTGCAGAACCAAAATCGCGCTTGAAGTACCAGTGATAGCGAGAGGTGCCGGTGCCATTGTAACTGTTGTTAGCACTTTGCATTGGATCAATTAGGGACTGTGTGGCAGATGTGGAGGCTTCAGGGCGCGCTGTTGGGCCAGCATTGATTAATGTGCTGCCAAACGGAGAAGATGTTGAAACTAAAGATGACTGGAAGGAGGTTTGGATATCAACAGACTGTGTTGATATGGTTCCTCCTTCGCATATCGATCCTTCCAGCATCTGCTTGTCGTCTACGTATACGTTAACCTCTCGTGGTAGATTTACAAATGCACAGGGCTGAATCTCTGTTATCTTATTGACCTCCAGATGCAACCATTCGAGGCTGTGTAAGTCTGCAAATGTTCCAGTTCGAATCAGTGTTAACTGGTTGTGGTCTAGTCTAACCTTTCGTAGCTTGGGTACATTGACAAATGCACAGGGCTGAATCTCTGTTATCTTATTGGATTGCAGATACACCCATCTGAGGCTGGGAAGGTCTGCAAATGTGCCAGTTTGAATCATTGTTAACTGGTTGTTGTCTACTTTAACCTCTCGTAGCTTGGGTACATTGACAAATGCACAGGGCTGAATCTCTGTTATCTTATTGGATTTCAGATACACCCATCTGAGGCTGGGAAGATCTGCAAATGTTCCAGTTCGAATCATTGTTATCTGGTTGGAGTCTAGGTCCAACGTAAAGAGCTCCGGCAACTCTGCAAATGTGCTAGTTTGAATCATTGTTATCTGGTTTGAGGATAGGATCAGTACTTGTAGCTGTGGTAACTCTGCAAACACACCAGGGTCGATCTTAGCTATTTTGTTGTTTTTCATCGATAACTTTCCGAGAATGGGTGGGCCTGCAAATGTACCTGCCTGAATCGTTATTATCTGATTGAATGATAGGTTGATTTCAAAGAGCTGGGGTAACTCTGCAAACGCACCAGGCTCGATCCTTGTTATCCTGTTATGGGCCATGTTTAACATTCTTAGCCGGTGTAGACCTGCAAATGTGCCATTCTGAATCATTGTTATCCTGTTGCGGGCCAAGCACAAAAGTTGGAGATTGTATAGCTGTACATGTGCAAATGTACCTGCCGGAATATTTGTTATGTGGTTGGAGAACAGGTCCAGCTTATTTACTCCCCATGTCTTAACAAGTGTGTGGGGCTGAATTTTTGCTATCAAGTTATGTAAAGATAAGGGGTTGCCGTATGTGATATTCTGAGGGACGCTGGTGAAATCACGCTTGTCTTCACAGAAAGTTTCTGACACGTTGGACTCATTCCAGAGGATGAGAAGAAAGATGAGCACGTGTCGCAGATTTTTCCCCATGGTGTTCTTTAGGTCTTCTACCTGAACAGAACAGGAACGTCGTCTGTTAAAAAGCTAACCTCGTCAATATCTCGCAATTTGATGTTTACTTTAACCCTCAAAGTGCCTGCGCCAACTTTGACATCGTATAACAGCCGAACGACGTGTGCTAGGACTACCAAACTTTGTGACTTTTCCTGAAATATTGTTGGCAACAATTCTGCGAAAAAAAATGAAATTGTGATTTTTCGCGTTGCCTTGGCAACAGGTTCCTCACAGGCATATTTTACCAAATTTACTAATTTCAGTTTGAATTATGGGATTTCATGGTTTTATTGCTAGACCACACCTATCTATATCATTAACATCCCATGTAATTTCTAATTATATATTCATAATTTATGCTAATTTGATTACGTCATGGATCAAAATCAAAGATGGCGTACAATGTCATTATCAATACATGTTATTTTTTACGAAAATTCATTTTATTTTCTTACAAAATACAATCACTTGAACCTTTTTAGTCCACTTCTATTGGGTTTTGATGTTATATGTAGAAAAGAAACGTATTTCATAAAATTCAAGCTCCAAAATTTAGTGATCGTAACCCAAGCCGTTTTGAAATCACGAAGGGGGGGGGGGGCAAAAGAGACCCCCCCCCTCGGCCCCAGGAATCCCCAAAAAGGCCGGTCTAGATAGGGTTAACCCTCAAGCACCCGACCTTTCTTGGCGACTAAAATGACCAAAATGTTTTGTTCATAAAATCTCAGTACCATTTCTTATCGGCGATCATTGTATAAACATTGCTTTGTCAATGTAAGAGGAAGATTTTGAGATGTTAAGGTGTTGCTAATTCCAACTCATTATCATAATTTATGCAAAATTTCAGAAGGACCACGTTTTGCACTAAACCTATTCCGACCAGATAGGGCAATTTTGAGGACCTCAGCAACATTTATGTCGCATAACTCATGAACGGCTAGAGCTAAAGCTACGAAACTTGGTAATTTATCACAAAATATTGTTCCCAAAAGTTTTAGGTCAAAAATGCAAGTTTATCATTTTTTGGGGTTGCCATGGTATTCATATTCTAACAGGCATATTTTTGCCAAAATTTGACAATTTCAATTTAAACAAGGTTTTCTTGGTAAACTACACCTGTTTTCTGACAACAATTAAATTCTATGAAATGCAATGTAATTTTCATGACTTGAAATTTTTAATTTATGCTAATTTCATGACGTCATTGGTAAAAATTCAAGATGGCCGCCCTGATTAGGTAAATGACATCATAATGTCGTCACATTCCATGTTGATGACACAGAATTTTTTGTTAAGATTGAGGTTTACCTTCCTATTATTATCTGAAAGTTTGGTATTCATACTATAAGTAGTTAAGGAGTTAGCCTCCAAAGTTTGCACATTTTTGCTGGGGTCCGTTTCGACCCCAGAGGGACTGAACACAAACTTTCTTTATAATTTCCACATTATTGTACCAATCTTTGCGAAAACTTAGGAGAAGGTATAAGACATACTGACTGACAAAGTCACGGAAGGATGTTTTCTTCAGATCAAAAATGTTCAAATGGCACTTCAAAATGTACGCCTGGGGTCCAAATGGACCCCACTCGGGTGTTTGAGGATTTTAAAATAAATCTTTACTGGAAAAGTGTGTAACAAGCAGTAAAATTACTGTGGTCTTTGCGACATGGTTGTGTTAATTGTCTGAAGCTGGCAGAATGAATATTAATATTGAGGTTGTTTACTCGTTTTTGGGCATTGCAAAACTTCTTCCAGAAACGTTCATATGCCTATTTCTGGACTAAACGGTTCTTTTATACCCTATAGTCACTCCCGTCGAAATAATTTTATGATCTTTCCTTACATGGTCCTACATGCAGTCGTTCTACAATAAAATCAAAGAAAAAAATCAATGTATGTAGCATTAGTAATAAACAAGGGGAGACAAAGCAGTCAAAGGAGACCGGCAGACGTAAAGTAAGCCAGAAAAAACGCCTATCATAAAAACACATAATAAACAGGCAAAGCCGACCCTCTGCTTGGGGAGTACTTCAGCAGTTGTTCCCTTACAGTGCGTAACAAACATATTTAAATTACTGTGATCATATGATATGGTTAACTTCTGTTGATTGTCTGAAGCTGGCTGTTTGAATGTTCACTTGTGGTTTTTACTCTTTTTGCTGACCTTCAGAAAGGACAATGGTGGAAGGATACAAAGTGTAATACGTCTCATAAATATGTTTTATATCTCCAAATTTTTATATGAAATTTTCTTGCAAACTGTTATTTCTTTAGAACTAAATTTCTTAGCAACTTTCATCTAAATAAATTGATGATCTACCTTTATATTCTAACATAGGGTTAGTTTTACTATTGTATTAATAACTAAATGTAAAATAAGAGACAAAACCTGAAGTGTTATTAGTGAACAGAAGAAAACAAAACAATTGATCATCTAGGCTACCTCTAAATCTATAGCATACATACTATCACTTAATCATAATGTGCTTATACAAAAATATAGATGTAGACAAATACGATTTCAGTTGAGAGTGTCCATTTTTGAAGCCTAGAGGGAGGGAATGTTTTTCACAACAGGCCGGAAAACATTTGAACCGGACTGTGGCCTCGAGAGATGGCATCATCAATCTGCAGAAATTCCGGTTATGGCAGACCGTGACGTCAGAAAAAAACAACAAACAAACAAACAATCACGGCGCAGCACCCTTTCCCCACTGCAAGAGTAATGTAAGCTAAGGCATATAACAAATGTATGCACAACAGAATTACCTTTAAATGTTTATCCGCCGGCAGAAACATACCTTTGAAGCCACTGAGAACAGCTTCAGGCGGCACCTTGGCCAGGAACTTGAGTAGAATGCCCCAGGCACCGCTGACGGGTGGGCGTACGCCCCAGGCACCAGGTGCTAGTGTGTACTAGTATGGTGCGGCCGTCGGTAGCTGGTCCGTAATGGCGTGTGGCAAACAACCCAGGATTAGTCGTACCTACAGGGCGGGGCTGATTGTCTGAAGCTGGCTATTTATATTAACATTAATGTTCATGATGTAAAATATAATTATGATGCAGGTTTTATAATACACGTCAGGTCAAAGTTTATTGAACAACGATTGTGGCGGGTTTAATGTAGGGAAACGCGTTTTATACGACTACTGGCTGCTAAGATTGATCTTATCCAGTACTACTATTCAAAGCTACATTAAGTATTCAAAGCATTTTAATAGAAGAAATAACGAGAGTTCAACGGTCTCATACCTTCACCGATTAATTACAACATCAGTGAAATATAGACACAGCACTGGATTCAAACTGCAAATTGACTTTAAATATAGTACGGAAGAAGGAATGATGTGTTAAGTTATATTTATTTTTTAATTGGGAAATCATGTTGCAAAGCATCTCTAGTACCCTCCACATTTTTATTTGCTTGTCATTGACTAAGTAAGCTTGTAACATGTACATAGCTACATCTTAATACTCAAGCCATCACAGCAACCCATCAAACTGTTACTGTGGGAATTGGTACACTGCAAAACAAGCAAGATTCTGTACAGCTAGCTCTCAATTCAAACTAATGGCCTCAAAACAACACTCAGTGATTAAAATGTCAACACAAGCACTACACACACGAAGAAAGATTCTACAAAAATGCTAAGAATGGCAAACAAAAGCTTCACATTTTCTTTTACAGGATTTGATAGCGAAAAAAAACTACACCACAGTCTCCATTTCAATGACGTCATGTGGAAGCAGTGCACGTCTCAGTTGCAGCAGCCTCTCTTCTATCCCTTCTGGAGTCGGTCTGGTATCTGGAACGTCGCGCCAACACGACCTCATCAGTCGGTACAGGTCCTATGGACATCCCGGCGGCCTCTCCAACCGTATTCCTTGCCTCAGAATCCCCACCATCTGAAGAAAGCTCAGCTGCATCCTGCCATCATAGCACGGATCTTTCCCCAGCGTGGCGATCTCCCACAGTAGCACGCCGAAGGACCAGACGTCACTCTGACAGGTGTACTCGCCGGTCTCGATGGACTCCAGCGCCATCCACTTCAGCGGAAGAAGTTCGTCAACGCCTGGTCGGTTGCATCGGACATACTGAGTAGTGGCGTAGACATCTCTGGCCAGTCCAAAGTCAGCCAACTTGGCCACGTCATCGGCAGTGATGAGGACGTTGCGAGCAGCCACGTCACGATGGGCGATTCTCAAGCGTTCCAGCTCTTGTAGAGCTCGTGCTATGTGGACTGCGTATCCAAGAAGGTTTCCAAGTTTGTCTTCTTCAGTAGTGATTCTTATTCGGCATAGAACACTCAAGAGGTCACCTTTGGGTGCATATTCCAGAAGAATGTACTTCACCGCAGACTTGGTGATGAGCCCCACGAGTCGAACAATGTTGGACTCACGATAATCGCCATCTCGTTCTTTGTGCACAGCTACCAAAATGGCTGCTTCTCTGTAGAAGTCTCGGTAGGACTGTGAGTCCTCGACGCGAACTGTCTTAGCGGCAACGGCAAGCTCTCCCTCAGATGTGCGAAGTTGCGCCCTTCTGACTTGCCCAAACTCTCCTAATCCTATCAGGGGACCAGAAGAAACATGTTTGATCTTCTTCTCCCAACGTCCCAGCCATCCCGGCTGTAGACTCTGTGCTAGATCCTGCTCCATTCTCCTCAACTCGAAAAGTATCTTATCCTCCTCGCCTGTGTCAGGTGCGGAGCAAGCCAGAATGCCCATTTTGTAGAGTATTGCCATCGCTACGGCAACAAGTAAGACTAAGGAGCCCAGTGAAACCAGGATTTCGAGCAGCGGTTCACTTGAGCTTGTCTGCCATTGGTCACAGTCCGGCCCCGTCCACGGCGTCACACATGCGCAGCTGCCGTCCACGTTGCTACATGTGGCATTGTTCTTACAGGCACAAACCTGCTGACATCTCCAACCGAACCGACCGTCTTTACACGGTTTGTTACAATTCCTTCCGTACCACCCGTCGATGCAATTACACTTACCGTCGCTAGAGCTACAGCTCGCCCCGTTTTGACAGCTACAGTCTTGACCGTGTGGTCTGACACCTGGTTCCTGTCCATCCCGGCGGACAGACACAACCAGCCCAGCGGTCACAGCTGGCACGTTGTAGACAACCACACACTTCATCACACCGGGCACCTTTTGTGTCTGGAGCACAGTTGGTAACATTGAGCACAAACGTGGTGTTGAGTGTGTTTCCCCGGGTGTCTCGGACCTGGCAGGTGTAGGGTCCACTGTTGGTTGATTGTATGTTCGGAACCACAAAGTTAATCTCATTTTCACCAAAGCTTAGTTTCTCTGTCGCACTTGGAAATGTAAACGACATGTATTGAACGGCGACATTGTTTGCCTTGCAATGAAAGATGACATTTGCCGAAATGTAGATATCGCGAGGGTCGCTAGGTGTCGTCGTGACGGAGACGTCCTGTTTGGGAATGTCAGAAGCCACACCTTTCCAGCCGGGCGGACATTTGCAGGCACCGTTAAAGCCGTGGCAGCGGGCGCCGTTCTTACAGATGCAGGTTTTGTGGCAAAATAGGCCGTATTTTCCAACTGGGCAGCCCATTGGTTTTATTCGCATGTCCAGAATTTGAACTTTCAATACATGTTAGTTGACGGAAACCCTTGTACTATGCATATATCAAATCTGCCAATTCGGGAATGTGAGAAGTGTACCAAATTAAGCGAATGTTACAGTCGCTGTTGTCCGTGTGAGCCATCCAAGGAGAATACTTTGTAGCATCGCCGACTTTGCTGCGTGTCCCACTGCTAAAGAAAACATCTCCGATTGTCGTCACGAGTTCCCATGATGTAGTTACACTGTGTAGTAAATCTCCCGTCTGTCCGTCAGTGTTGACCGGAGTTTCACACGTCCCGTTATACACAGGAGGATAGCCCTCAACGTCACTCAACTCTACCTTGACTCTCGTGTTGTGGACTCCACTGCGGATTGTCAGCAGATATGCCGACTGTACTGACCAATCCAGCGGATTGGCGACCACAATAGTGCAGTTCTTCGTCACATTAAAGCGGCCGTACGGATCTCTCTCCAGTTTGGCACACGGAAGTTCCGCTTTTTCTCCCGCCCGGGTCCTTGGTAGGCTGAAACATGGTGGAAACAGAACAAGACAAACTTTGAGAAGAACGAGTATTTTTGTAAGATTCTATAAATCGTCTTCGCTAGCTACGATCGATCGATGGATCGCGATCTCAGTCTAACAAATCCTTGCCTTCATTCAACGAACAAATCTACCATATAACCATCTATTGATTTTCATAAAACCCCGACATACATAACGTATTATGGGCATAAATATTCTAGAATCCGATATCCATACCTCCAACTCACTGGTTTGACTTGTTGGCTAGAAGTTCTGAGCTGAGTTTCCGGGTCGGAGTTCAAATCTGGCCCGTTACAACACCGCATGTGAATGTGGTTGTCCGCTCCGTAACTTTCGCTCTCCAACTTTGACTGTTGGTCATTTTACGATATTTTATTTGATTGTCTGAAAAGCTTGTGAGTTATGATAAATCTATTTTTGGAGGAGATCCAGTCCTATGCAGACAACAGAGATCTCCGGCGCTTCTATGCAGCAACAAAGGGAAACTTACGGGCCCTCGTCGAGGAGGTACGAACAACCTCCTGACTGCAGACGGAATGACAGCCCTTACTGACGACCAAGCCATCCTTAACAGGTGGAGAGAACATTTTCAGACACTCCTAAACCGCCCATCGTCTGCGGCTGAAGACTTGCTCCGTAAGGTACCTCAACACGATGTTAGGCAGTGGATGTCTCTTCCCCCATCTTATGCTGAGTTCCAGAAGGCGTTGAACCGCATGAAAGCATGGAAGGCCCCAGGTCCTGACAGCATTCCACTGGAGCTCATCTCTCATGGGGGCATAGCTGTACAGACAAGGCTATTCATCCTGATCCTGCGCATGTGGGAGACGAAGGTTGTACCTGCGGACCTGAAGGATGCCACCATCATCACCATCTTTAAGAAGGGGGACCGCTCCATCTGCGGAAACTACCGCGGTATCTCTCTCCTGAGCATTGCTGGAAAGATTTTCGCACGGATTCTGCTAGACAGGCTCCTTACTGTTGCCGAAGAAGTCCTTCCTGAGTCACAGTGCGGTTTCCGACCATCTCGTGGTACCACAGACATGATTTTCTGTGCCCGCCTACTTCAGGAAAAATCCCGCGAACAGCGACAACCACTCTTCTTGGTCTTCTGGGACCTGGAGAAGGCATTTGACAGCGTCCCAAGACCAGCTATGTGGGCAACCCTGAGGCGTTTTGGCTGTCCTGACCACTTCACAGACCTTGTGCAAGCCCTCCATGATGGGATGACTGGTCGTGTGGCTGTAAAGAACACTATGTCTGAGCCATTTGCCATCACTACTGGCCTGAAGCAGGGCTGTGTTCTGGCGCCAACCCTCTTCTCCCTTTACCTTGGGGCCATGATCCACGAGCTCCCCGACAACGCCTCCGGTATCCAACTTCGTTATAGAATGGATGGAGGCCTCTTCAACACCGGACGCCTTCGCTCCCGCAGACACACCACTTCCTTCACGGTACGGGAGCTGCAGTACGCTGATGACAACGCAACTCCTGTGGATACAGTCGACGCTCTTCAGAGTACTGTCGATGTCCTTGACGGTGCTTACTCCCGCTTCGGTCTCACTTCCAACATAGGGAAGACAAAGATCCTCGCACAGGGAGCTCCGGGGCATCCTCCTCCTGACACTAGTAACATCCGACTCCGAGGTGAAGTACTAGAGACAGTGAAATCATTCCCCTACTTGGGAAGCTTCCTCTCAGATGACTGTACGATGCAGAAAGACATTGACAATAGGATTCGGGCTGCACATGCAGCTTTCGGGAGGCTCTCCAAACGTGTCTTCCTAAACCATGACCTCAGTCTTCAAACAAAGATCATGGTTTTCCAAGCCATTGTCCTGTCTACCCTCCTATATGGCTGCGAGGTGTGGGTCCTGTATCGGAGAGATGTGAAAAAGCTGGAGCGTTTCCAACAGCAAAAACTCCGTGCCATTCTGAAGATAAAATGGCAAGACCGTGTCTCCAACGAAGCTGTCCTTCTCCAGGCCAAGCTCCCCAGCATTGAGACTACGATGGCGCGACATCGTCTCCGCTGGGCAGGACACGTCAAAAGAATGCCTACAACTCGACTTCCTCGCCAGATCCTATACTCCCAACTAGAATCCGGCACAAGGTTGCGAGGAGCGCCCAAGCGTCGGTTTCGCGACCAGTTAAAGGCTACCCTCCTTCGTTGCGACATTGACCACACTAATTGGGAGACTCTCGCGGAGAACCGGTCTGAGTGGAGACGCACCATAACGCAGGGGACAGATCACATGGAGCAGTTACGACGCTCCGAAGCCGAGACAAAAAGACAACAACGCAAAGAGAGACTACTACTTCCTCGCTCCCCACCCACTCTGCCCTGCACAAAGTGTCCCAGACTGTTCCACACTGCCCTGGGACTGAGCAGCCACCTCAGACACCGCCACCAACAATTAGCAAATGAGACTGGATGGACATGAACTAATGCTCGGTCACGAGCTGACGCCGATGATGATGATGATTTTTGGAGCATGGGGAAAATACTCGGCCAGAGAAGCCTTTTTGTACTTTTTTAATGCGCAACAACCCTGCTGAGGCGTTCTTTTTTTTACCTGATAACCCAAATAGAATCGCTTAGAATGCATTTTCAAAGAACAATGGATAGTACTTGCAAATAAAAGTTTCACGTGTATCATTTGTTATCGTCAATTTTCATATTCTTTTTCTAGCAGGCAACCGTTCCCCTTGGGATAGTCGTGTTCAGCTTCGTCAGAAAAAAAAAGCGAAATGTGACTTTCTGAGTCCGAACTTAGTTTTTATTTCACGACAGTTTCTAACTTAAGAACTTGTCACTTGAAAAAGTGTACAACTAATGCCAAGAAAAAGACTATTTTCATTCACCCTTGGATTGAAGGACACTGCCATGTTAAGTTGTGACGTGCGAGGTGGGTACCGGTACGGTTCAGGTCCTGGCCTGAACCTGGACCTAATTGTTTGCGAACATTTCTGAATGGGCGATACTCAATGGTCCAATTTTCTTCCAAAGAATCTATTTGGGGTAATATACGACTCCCAATGGCGATTTTGAAATCCTGTCTTCTTGTGAACTCTGTACATTTTACTGCAGAAACTTGGTAAAAACGACTAGAAGCTGTACTTCGCTCATTATCATAAGTGCCATTTGAAAACGGGTAAACCCTTGTCGTTATACTCAATGTAGATACACGATGTAAAAAGTTAACCAACGACAACCTGTTTGTACATATAATGACAACCACAGACAACTTTGTACAACACAAACTCTGTGAGTTCGTATACACAAGTTTAAAGAAAAGGGAAGAATCATGTAAACGTTAGATATAGTGATAGCATAGGAGCAGATGTATTGTTTATTCAATTGTAATACTACATGTAATAGTACTTAGTCGTAAGTATCCCATCATGGGATTTGCTGCATTTAGCCCACACGGGCAGGAACATGCAAATAAAGATAATTATAATCTGATCATTGTCTCTCAGGTCCAAAATCCGGTCCACTGAATTTTCTTTTTCCTTTTCTTTTCTAATTTGGCATCTGCTCATGTCATTTCACAGGAAATGTTAATTTTTTTTTCTTAAATTTGATCAATTTCAAGCTAAAGAAAAAAAAATTAAATTTATAAGGTCACCTCTAAAAAGTAAGAGACGGCAAGAGAATTGGAGATTTTTTCATGATGGAGTTATACCAGACAGTTGTTCGGTAACGCAAGTTAGCCAAATGTTTGACACAAAATTAGATAACATTGGAGTATTTTCCTGCACCCTTAGCAGATTTCTGGTGCGGAGGCGTTCATTTTCAGCGATAGCGCTGTTTTGCGATAGCCTAGCCGGGTGAAAAACGCGGAGAAAACAAAAGAGATTCAGTAGCTACAATACGCCTGGATTAGCCTCAAACATTGCTGGTCAAATAGTAGCAATTAAACTAATATAGGGAATAGTATGCTAGGGGAGTCATTTAGTGATTACGACTGTTGGCCCTTAGTTCGCGACCATTTGCACCATTATGACAAATGGTGATATCTTTTCTTAATTTTGAAAAAAATTCACCATTTTATGTGGCAAATTGGGGTCCATTGGCGCCTGTTTGCAACCAGTTGGCGAATGTCTATCGCAAACAGTCGGCGACTGACGCGGCCCAGTGAGATACCCTCATTAGTCAATCCTTCATTTTACATCACTAAGACAGACTCTGTTGTAAGTTACCTCGAAACTCTTAACCAATATAAATCATATACGAGTCCATTTTAACGAATACACCACATTTTTATTATCCCTCTAAGCCGTATAGGCACATGTACATGTACACGTATTCTCGAAGGATATTGAGATATCTCTCTAGTTTGCAAATTCAATGTAAGCCTCATTCGCTGACTTCTGTAGCGGCGGCGTTTTTTAAGAAGCACTGATTCAAAATTTTCAACATGGGCTAAGGTTCTATATGCTGGGAAATGGAGTTTTAAGGTGCCCTGAAGTCTGCTTTCAGTCGGACACTTGCAAGGAAAGAATAATAAGGAGTCCTTTTAAAGAGGCTATAAACATATTCCGGGTGCGGCAAAACTTCCTTTCAAGCATACAGAACCTTACTGTCCTTAACCCATGTTAATAATCGGGAATCAACAGTCTCCAAATATTAAATGCTAGTTCAATGAAAACAACAGACACGATTTCACAATTACTAGTAGTCTTTTTCAGTCTATAAAAAGTGGTATTTTTCTACCTTTTTGTATCATATTTGCAGTAATTAGAAGTACAATACTTTTAAGTAAACTACTAGTACCCCATGTTTTGTGCTAATTCACAAATAAATTGTCCTATGTTTTGTGTGTTTTTTTACAACATAAAGAGGCCCAAAATATCTTGAATATTTTCCTTTTCCCAAAACGTTTACCACTCAAAGAAACACAACGATGGTCAGTATGCGAAGCTAATTTGGGCGGATCCTGTCTTTATCCAAGACAATTCTATCCAATCAACAGTTCATTATTTCCGTATTTTTACAACGCAAAACGTTGATGTATTGCTACCACTAGGTATATAGTATGATAAAATTCTACTAATTTAACAATATAAGGTAATAATAGAACCAATACAAAATGTTATGTTACGTTATGTTATGTTACAATTGTATAAAAGAAAGTAATGGACGGTGTCACTGGTTCAAGTTGAAACTTAAAATCCCATGTATGACTTTGAGTGAGAAAAGAGTACCTTATCAAATAAGTAAATGGCTACATGATCACGTGCTTGAGTATTTGTTTTAAATTTTAGCCAGCCTAACTGATCTGATGCGTCAAACTGGTGAAAACATATTTACAACTGTAAACAACCCACGTGGTAAGAGTGATACAGTCATAGGTTTTGTCTTTTGAGTGATGGGATCGTCCGCTTGTAGCGGCTTGCAGGGAGTCCCTACTTGAAGTTTGTGATTTGCCATTAAAAGGGAGTAGCAGCTGTAGGCATTTTCTTTAAATAATGCCATGTTGACATTTCCAACCATACTGTTAATCGTGCAATGAAGAAACAAAATGAGCAGATGTACATTGCATGCTATGCATTGTAAAATAATGGAAAACGTATACTAACGTCATAGAATAAAATGGGAAAAATTAAACGGATCTATTGTTCCGTATATCTTTTACTCTGTGTGTTCAATCAGTTGTTTGACCTTCCTGACCACTTGAATTTCATAATGAAGGCAATTTTTTATTCGTACGCTCGCATCAGGTTTAGAGCTCTCAGTGGATGTCATCTATATAATAAAATCAACATGGCCAAGTCACTTAATGTAGGGTAAATGTGCTCAACATAGAATGAAGAATTTGGGTACATTTCTCTCAGGTTCACTGGGAACGCGCCCATATAAGGCATGTGTTTTATATAGGCCACAACGCAAGTAAATAACTCATGAATGAGACCATGAGGCATAGGCTACCATTTCAGGTGTACAGTTGTAGATACATCCCCGTCCTCTATATCTCTTTAGACTATGTTGGTTTGACTATATGGATAACATCCACGCGCGCACCAATTTTCATCCGTTTTCAAGAGTACTGGTAACCGTACAAAACTGCTGTAAACTGAGCACGTATATGCTGTAAATTAAAAATAAAATCGAAAACTAACAACTACTGTCATAAATTGCCAAAGGAAATTCAAAACCCAAAGAAGATGCGAGAGAACAAAATTTAAAAACATCCATCGTTCTGTATACCATATTTTGTGTGTTTAGCCATGACTTCAAACTTCCTGACCCCTTAGATTTCGAAATAAAGGTAACAATTTATTCGAAAGCACGCATCGGTTTTATTTTTTTTAAAGGATGTCATCGATATGATCAAATCAACATTGCTGGCCTCAGAATCAACGTTTTATCATTTTGGCTTCTTGCAAATAAAGGGATGCTGGCTGTCACATCTCCCAGTTTTCCACTGTCCTATTTCTCCCCGGCCCATCATCAGCCAGCCTGGCTTCTATAAGAAAGAAGAAAATACATATTTAACTTTTATAGTCCGGGTACTGTTAAACTTTTTTTGTGTCGATTGTCATATCAAATATGTTATTGATCAGTCTTAATTCTCTTGGACAGTTCTTACATACCTTCCAGATAATAAATAAAGAAACATGAACATGGTACTGAGACGGAGAGAGAGAAAGACAGAGAGACGAGGAGAGAGAGTGGGAGAGAGAGTTAAAGGCGGAGAGAGAGAGAGAGAAAGAGATACGGGGAGAGAGATGGAGCTCGAGGGAGAGGGAGAGAAAGACGGAGAGAGAGAGAGAGAGAGAGAGACGGGGAGAGACAAACAGAGAGAGAAACGGGGAGAGAGTTGGAGAGGGAGAGAAAGGCGGAGAGAGAGAGAGAGACGGAAAGAGAGAGGGATCTCGAGGGAGAGGGAGAGAAAGGTGGAGAGAGAGAGATAGAGAGGGAGGAAAGGACGCTGGAACACACACCTTAGAGTACATGCCGGCACAGTTCCCTCCAGCTTTCCCGATGAAGATGAAAGGTCCTGCCACTGTTGGCTGGCCCTTAGCCCAGTTGGTGTAAGAGACCGGTGATCCATCTGTCCACTTCAAATCGCTTCCCCACAACTGCAGAATAGAAATTACTGGAAACAAATAAGTTAGCATATATCAGACTCCTACTGCGGAATGAAGGGTAGAGGACTGCGGAAAGACACAAGTGCTCCATATGCCGAAGTCGCTGTGACTCCGACTGGTATACGGCTTATGCTACATTCACAATTGGAAAGGGGATCATCCCGTCGTGGAGCTAACAATCTGCTCTGTTCTGTATCGGGCGTGACAACCTGAGCACTGGTGTATCCAGATCTCGGCCGTATCCCAGATTCGGCCCCAAAAGAGCGTGAACTGGATATCGGGTTGATTTAACTCTGAGTGTAAAAAATCGGGGGCCTTACCAGGTCCAAATATGACACGGAAATCGTACGGTGTTCCAGGGGGCCACGTAGGGGTAATGCCCAAAAGTGCCCAAAACCTTCCGGTGGGCACCCTTTTTCCAATTGTGACAGCATAACAGAAATGCCAAGAAGAAATGTATGTATGTAAAATTGTACGTGTTTCATATAAGTTTATTGTGCACTTGGAAAGGGCAGGGGGAGAATAGGTAGGAGACGATCAGTTACATCTGTTAATTGACAGCAAACGGTAGTCATGGCATGCCTACCTTTCTTTCCATTCGTGAGTCCGATCCAAACAAGGTCATCCTTCTCTTGCTTGAGGGCTGCAGTTAAAGAAATACGTCTTTAGATTTCTAAACCAGTCATTTCAAGCCTGTTTTACTGCTAGGCCAGTCTTGTATTTCTAGCTGTATGGTAATCTCCAACAGACTCTCCGATGGCATAAGATAAAGTAGACAACTGGCCAAGGAGTGAATTCAACCAAGAGGTGTACATGTACTCGTATATGCCATGTAGGCCAGCTTCACTCCTCTGGCAGCTTTTGATACTATCTTGTGCTATCGTAGGATCTGCTCGGAGATTAACTGTATGGCCGGAATGTCTCTGTAGTTCAACTGGTAGCAGCCAACAGTTTACCTCCTGGTTCCAATTAGTTGGTAACTAGGAGACCTCAGTTCAATCCCAGGAAAGGGCAATTCGGTTGGGGCAGACTTATTTCCACTTGTCAGACCACATGACCAACGCCTCTTAGTCAGGATAATTGTGGAAGCATATTAATATTCATCATGTATGTATTATGATGTGCTAAAATTGACAAATTAATGTCAGACTTTTTGTCACCATGATGTCGGAAGATGTTATGACAGTTGTTCATAGTGAGAAAAAATCCTAAGCTCCTGTTGGTACTTTTCATCTTTTTAAATCTTTAACCATTGATGACAATTACAATGACAATGACAATGACAATGACAATGAAGTTTATTGCATATTCATGCCCCATTGGGGCTAAATGCAGTCAGTTTGGTACATAGTAAGTAATCGGAAAGCTATACATATATATTACAGTTTACATGCTTCTTCTCTCTTCTTAAAACATGCGTGGACGAGCTTACAGAGTTTTTCCAGTATATCGTAGTTAGATGATGACATAAGGTATTTGAACAGATTTTCCTTCGTCAGGTGCGCATATTTTTATCTATATGTGTAGCATTAGCGAATGCATTTCGCAGATCTTTGTGACAATGAAATGTACATAACTTACCACTGGATATGAGCTGACTGATGAGTTTGTTCTCGGTGGCGTCCTTGACTGAAGTAAGATGTGCACCGTGTTGTTCGCATCGCGATTTTGCGTCAGTCCATTTCAGTTTGTCCGGCATCACCTTGTAGCAGTGGGTTTTCTGTTCGCTCCACCCGCTAGGACACGAGGCTGTGATAATATAGAAGGATACCCCAGTGATGAACCGGGACGAGGGGGGGGGGTACAAGCTGAGCCACGTTTGGGATAGTGTTATTCTCGCCGCAAAAGCGCCACCTACATCGGCTACATATAGCGGTGAGAAGCAGAACTCCAGTTAGAAGCTCTGAGGACGATGTCTGACAGACATCGAAACGTTAGCAAGTAAGTCCAATTTTGGTTGTGCATAAGAATTCTCATATATCCTATATTCTACCAACCTGATGAAATTATTTTCGGAAGGGGATAGAAGGATACATAATGAAAAGGACCACATGATGCATTCCATAGCCTTTACTAAAAATGTCATATTGTACGTAGAACTTGTAAAAGTGTACTTTTGGTTAAGCAGCATAACACACGAAGTTAAATGGATGATTGCTTTTGAAATCTGGTTAGTCGTTAGGTCTTGACCTTTTAGATATATTGTTTTTGGCTCCTTTAGAGCTCTCCTTGTTTATTGGTATTTCATACCAACTACACTCAAGGCTACTTGTGTCACTTCTACAACGTTAACTTAACTCAAGTCCCTTCTTCAACTTTACTAAAGGTACACTACAGTTTATAGCATTACTTACATAAACTTCATGTGAGCAAAAATCTTATGAACAATGTTTCAGTCTGCAAATTTTGAGGTGTTAAGATATTACAGCTTTACACCAATCAGTACATTTCACTAGTCAGACATGTACCGAATCAATTCACAGCTTTGGAAGAACAATAACAACTGTAAAGTCATCAAACAGATGTCAAAAGATCAAGCAAAGTTTCAAGATATTAGTCACATTTTCACACCTATTGAGTACATTTCACTAGTCAGACTTGTACTGAATCAATTCACAGCTTTGGAAGAACAATAACAACTGTAAAGTTATCAAACAGGTGTCAAAATATCAAGCAGAGCTGTAAAAGTGACACTAGTGAGGTAGCATTGAGCAGAAGTGTGCATTGAGTAAAGTTGCAGAAGTGACTCTGTGTGGTAGTCTTGAGCGAAGTTAACATTGTATAATTGACACTCATAGCCTTCAGTGTAGTTGGTAATAAGTTAGTAGGTTTGCACTAAATACCTACTACCTACCACATAACGTTCATTATGTGCCTTTCATGGTTTATCAGAAAAGTATTGCTGTTTCCTATACCTTAGCATCATTTGAGTTTGGATCGGAGTTGGTCATAGGACAGATCCCGATCGCAATCTTTACTAGTAGAATCGACGATTGTCCTAGGACAGATCCCGATCGCAGCCTGTCCTAGGAACAACTCCGATCACGATTTGCCCTAGGGCAATCGGCGATTCTACTGGGTCGTGATCTCTACTATGACATACACACAGGCTATCATGACAAGACTGAAGCGCAATTTTGGTCTTGATTTGGTATGATTTGGACTGAATTTTCCATTTTTACCCTATGTTGCCAAATACAAGGTCGTGAATAAAAAAAAATAAAAAAAACTCACGCTGCTGGCAATGTTGTCCTTTCCATCCAGGGGAGCAGGTACAGCTGTAGCCGCCATCTTTGTTCACGCAGGTCCCATGTTTGCAAGGCTTTCCGACACACTCGTTAATGTCTGCACAGCATTTAACAATCATAATAAATTGCCATTAATTGGAGGCATACAGTAAACTCCAACCAATTGCATCACAGCCAATTGCATAATTCATGGAATTGCATTGAAATCTAAAAACTCAAGCCATTTCCCATTCACCCTATAAATGAAATGGCATGTTTGCAAAAGCCATTATGGCATAAGTCTAATATTTGCATGAAATAATGTCACAAGGTATGGTATACAAACATGGAAATACAATGTATATAATAAAATAACAAAAACGAGCTGACAAGATTGTGTAGAATGGCATAAAATCACCAAAAATTTTGTAATTGTATCTCAATGGTTACAGAGAATTAGATGCGATTCCTGGTAAAAGTGGAAAAGACTCCACGAAGAAACAACGTTATGTGGCTATGCAAAGGAACAGAACCGGCAAGCTTGACGAAAATGTCTGTTAATGGCTAGTGCCACTCATTTGGTATCCTATAGGGTTAATTGACTAAGCCCGATAACCGCATGAAATTGACTTAAAGCCCGATAACTGCATAAAATTGACTAAGTCCAATAACTGACAAATGGGCCATGCAATTAACGTTAACAGGATTCTACTATGTAATCTAAAATTAAGTCTAGCCTAGATTCAAGTAACCCGAAGAAAAGGGCAGCTTGTTTATAGTTTATAAATAACCATTCTCTTACGCAGAGGAACCATAGTCGTGTTGAAACTCCTTGTGGTCACCTCTGCTATCTGGTGCACTCAGATGAGTTACTGACCGCCCTGCTTATGAATATAAGTGAGCTTACCCTTGGACAGTCACCCGTTGGGGATCGGGCGTAGGAGGATGGAGCTATGTAAGACGTAACATGATTGGCTCATAGCTTCCCAGCGGCCTTTGCGAGGTGGCTTTCATGAACAGAAAGCCCAAGAAAGGCCTATTCTCTGATTGGTTGACAGCTGGTTTGTGGCGGCAATCACAGTAACCGCTGGTAGGCACCCAGACAGCAGGGCCCCAATACTAAAGGCAATAGGCTAGTGCCGTCGGGGACCGGGCGTAGGATGATGTACATAACTCACCTCGCTGACACTTCTGTCCAGTCCATCCAGTTGAGCAGGTACATTTGTATCCGCCATCTTGGTTCACACAGCTCCCGTGTTCGCAAGGCTTCTTGACACATTCGTTAATGTCTGCACAACACACAGCAGTAACAAAGGGTTAAATATGTCATCTAAACTTAAGTCTAGCCTTGATTAAGGTAACCTGTAGAAACTGACAACTTGCTTATCCTTGAAAAATGTCTCACCTTGCAGACAGTTCTGCCCAGTCCATCCAGGTGAGCAGGTACATTTGTAGCCGCCATCTTGGTTCTCACAGCGTCCATGTTGACATGGTTGCTTGGTACACTCGTTGATGTCTATAATATGGACCGCAAAAATTGTAGCAAGTAACTTCCCAATCAATAAGCAATATACCCATGGAAAATTAGGGACAAAGGCATGAAATTTCTTGAACCTTATAATCAGTGCATATATACAGCTCACACACCTTGCTGACAGTTCCCTCCAGTCCATCCAGGTGAGCAGGTGCATTTGTATCCACCATCCTTGTTCCCACAGCGTCCATGTTGGCATGGGTTTCCGGTGCACTCATCTATGTCTTTTCATGCCAGAATATATTCTCATGAAATCATGAAACTTATTGGAATGAATCGTGATCAACAAAGTAGAGGTTCGTATAGATGTTACAAAAAGAACATGGAAAAATACTTAGATTTAAAGCTTTTTGTTGTTACAACGATGTTGAAAACTCACCTTGCTGACAGTTCTGTCCAGTCCATCCAGGTGAGCAGATACATATGTAGCCGCCATCTTGGTTCACACAGCGTCCATGTTGGCATGGGTCTCCGGTGCACTCATTGATATCTGTGTGATGATGACAACATTTTAGGATGTAGAGCTTACTGTTAAACTGAATTGAGATCCTAATATAGTATTCTTGATCCACACCAGGTATATATGGAAAGTGAATTGCAGAATTTTAATAAAAGGTTATTGCAGAAGGAGAGCAAACAAACAGAAAATGAAACGATGCTTAATATTTTTGAATTAGGCGATGATTTAGTAAAACAACTCACCTTGCTGGCAGTTCTGTCCAGTCCATCCAGGTGAGCAGGTACATTTGTAGCCGCCATCTTTGTTCACACAGCGTCCATGTTGACATGGTTGTTTGGTACACTCGTCTATATCTATGGGACGCAAAAAATGTTTGGCATCAGTAAGTTCCCACTCAATAAGAAATATATACATAAAACAACTAGGGAAAAGGCATGAAATATCAGGACCCTCAGAACAATTAGAATAGAATATATGAAAAGGAAATCACCTTGCTGACAGTTCTGTCCAGTCCATCCAGGTGAGCAGGTACACTTGAAGCCGTCATCTTGGTTCACACAGAGTCCGTGTTGACAGGTGGCACACACGTTTGTCACTGTTTGGCGTGGAACAAAACTTATGAACAAACGCAACTAGATTCCCATCTTTGATATGATACACAGAGAATATCATATAAAGTACCCATCTTCAAGTAGGAAGAATAAACATTTCATTTCATACAAACTAATTAATAAAAAGGGTCCTGTTGGTAATGTATCAGTGTACAGACCTAGAACTTGAAAGTTCCCCTGTGCTCGTAGAAGAAATTCTGGGTCCAACATAAAAATTAACACATTTGGGACAGATTAATTCCAGTCTTTGTCAAGGAATGACGAATTCACTTTTTCTGTGACCTCACATTATGCCAATTACATCAGGACTTTACAACCATCTCTCAACAAAGACTTCAACTTATGATCCACTGCTCATCGAGTCACGTGTTCTATCTGTATAACGTGACGTCACAGAAAGCGGTGGATTGCTCATTCCTTGACAAAGACTGTTGATCAATTGCATATTTGGCGGAGTCCAATGTTTTTAATTACAGCATAATTTTTAACCAAATCCAGAACTTACTCCTACCTTCGCCTTTAGTCCTCTTGCTCGCAGTGTCCTGTGTAGGGGAGAGCTGGATTCCTTTCTTGTAGGTTGCCATTTTCTGTCCGCGGTAGTAGTCATCAGGGCTGATTTGTTCCTTAGTCAGGGTGGCAGTTCGGAAATTAAAGCCTGCAGGATGAAAAGAATTCAGATGCACATTAAGCTTGTCACCTAAACTCATATTCAGGTTCAGGTCCGGATTCAAGTACAGCTGTTCAGGTTCAGGTCCGGACTTAAAGTCCATTTTTGTCCATGAAATTGCATATTAGCATGAATTGAAATGCTATGTGAAAAATACATGCAAATTATATACAGCCAGTGTAAACACGAAATATTTTGTGTCTTTTTCAAGTGCAAATTTCGCTGTCTATGGAAGGTTTTAGATGGTCTAGAACAGAAAAGGGCATATAAATGACAGATCGGTTTTTGCAAGTCCGGACTTGGCTCCGGACATTTAGTTTTTTTTTTGGACTTGGACCTAACTATTTTAGGTCCAATTCCAAGTCCGGGCTTTAGGTACGCACCACTACTTGTCACTGTATCCTTTTTTTATTACGAGTAAGATTCTGTAAATGTCATTAAAGACGGCCATTATGGCAACAATCAATGAATAAGAATAAGTATAAGGAAAATTTAAACCTACAGTCTCTTTCTCAGAGTACACTTCTTGATTTTGGTATCAAAACAGATCTTGATGGATTGCTCAACCAATGTTGCCAGACATTTCCATCTCAATTACGAACGAAAGATATTTAAATGGTGTTTACTTTTGAAAAAAAAAGTTACATTTGGCGCAATATGAAAACCAGCAGTATGCATATTGTCAATTTCAAGCTATTAACTTACGATCAACCACAAAATAAGATCCAATGGTACTTAAATCAATAATGTAAAGAAAAGGAATCTTGGATCTTCTCTTGAGAATCGAGATTTCAACTTGCCTGACATCTTACTCATCTGGTAAAGATGTCGTTCCAAGGCAGTCGTTCGGTTTCGCTCGGCGTTCAGAGTAAAGGTCAGTTTAGAAATTTCCTAAAAAAAACGTCAGAGTAAGATAAACGTTACAATCTGTTATCATATTTCATAAAAGCACAAAGATACCAAAGGAAAATTGGCATTTTGGTCTTGGTATTTGACTAACGTTTTCTATTGTCATTTAGAGGAGAATAGAAGTAGTAGTAGGCATCCTTCCATCTTTCCAGAGGAGAATGGTTCACTGATTAATACATTACTTCATATTTCACCAAAAAAGGCAATCACCTCTATATGAAGAAATGTGTTGTACATTAAATGTAGCCTTTTATTTTTATTATTTTCCACAATAAATCCTATCTGCTAAAAGATATATAAAGAAGTGATAATTTCCAAGCAGATTTACCAGTCAGAAGATAGTATCCAAATGACAGTAAAGGCAGTATCTATTTGTCAACTACTTTTGCATACTGTCCTGCAACCGGAAAGGAATTGATAAGGTATCGTACGGTTATATGAAAGTAGTGGTTGAGCTAGAAAGATTGTCAGTCCTCTATATTATATACGTATACATGCAGCGGGCATGATAGATCGAAAACGAGGTCAATGTGGCAAACATAAGACTGTCAATCATGATTAGCAGTTTAATCATTGATGGCATGGCAATTAGAAAATTGACCAATTAGAGAATTGCTTTATTTCCGTCACAAATTTATGTTTTATTTGGCATCTCTGGCCTACTCTAAATTGGTACATCGTTTCTGTGCATAACGCTACTTATGGTATCTATTATTTGATCTTATATATTCATTGAAACAGTTTGGTAGGAAAATTGAATGGGATAGAAATAGTTTTTGTTTGTTTGCCTTAATGACCTCGTTTTCGTTCTGTCATGTCCGCCGCGTGAGAACTACTCAGAGTATACCTCCTCATGTTGACCAAGCCTAACCGCCATTACGGAGAACCCAACAGTCATCAGGACTACAAGTACTGCCAGGGCGATACCCATGATGCAGCTGGAGTAGTTGCGGATGACGTCACGAACAGAACGGCGCATGCTCTTTCCATCCTTATCCGTGCTGTCTGTTGTTACACAGTGCACAAATGTTCAGTTTGTGATGACCATTTCTAAGCAGATCTATGACTAAAACACGTTTTGCCTTTCGGACGAGGTTGTGTGATGCATTCTAAATTTTCGAATCGTGCATGCTATCATTTTGTCAGTATTGCCGGAGAAAAACCCTGCTTTGTACAAGTCCATCGTGAGCTGCCGAGGATATCCTCGGTACTAGGAGCGTTGTCCACCCGCCAAGGTCTAATAGCGCACACGGGGAATTTTTACGGGGTGGTGTTTAGCTAGTTGTAACCTCGACTTCATTAATTAGAGCTTTGGGTACAGCTTTAGTTAGCAATATCGACTGTCAAGAAAACATTCAACGCGTAGCGTGACAGAGGGCTAGGGCAAGAAAAACGTATAATGCTCGTTCTCATTGAAATGTGCAAGATCAAAGATTTTGGGTTCGAAAAAAATCAGCGCATATTTACGTCAAATCTACCTGATTGTTTGGGAAAAGGAAAATTCCTCTAGCAACGATAGCCAACAAATTAAAAAAAAAAGAACAATTCATTATTTCGATCCATTCGTTATGTCTTTACAACAAAGAACAGGAGCAAGAGGAATACTGGAACAACTACAAGACAGTAAAAAAAAGTGTGGCGATTAAAATTATTGCCATGGCGACGGTTTTATTGTTTAGAAATATCAAGGACGTTATATCAGGTTGATATAACGTCCTTGAAAATATTAAGGATTGTTGTTATTGATGGGTTTTGATAGTCGTATTCCATTCACCTGGCGATCAATGGTCAGAGAGCATTGCTGTCAAAAGGGGTTCTCTTGTGAGTGAAGGGTGAACTAATAATGTAAAACACTTCTCATCGATTTTACAAATCAGACCCTCATTTACATAAATTATATCAGTTGATCATCTTCTCTAGCTTACCACAATGACATTATAACATATTATCATTAATCATGCATAATGTATATCTATCAATATTCTCTTACTCAGTTACAAAGGTCATATGTTTTAATGGTCCTATAATTGAACTGAGCATGTTTAGACAATTTTCCAATTAATCATACAAGTAAGCTTCCAATCTGCATAATTGATATGTACATTACGTAACCTATCCACATACAAAAAATCATAACAATCCGTCATTCCCTTCTTGGGTTATTCCCTTTCAAAGTCTGACACTAAACCTGTCCTGCAGTTCCAAAACAAGCTGCTAGGGGACCCAAACCCATACCACTTACTCACGGCATCAAGAGCTGTCTACTACTTGAAATTCATAGCCGCAACATGTCCAGAACTCGATATATCAAACCAGGAAATTCCGCTGCAGTACCGTAACATGCCGCTAGGGGACCCAAAATCTAATCGTTTCCAGGTCTAAACACACCCACATACCGAATATCATTACAATCCATCCAGGCGCTCTCGAGTTATGGTGGTCTTCTACAAACACACACACATACAAACGCTACCCAAAATATAACGTTCTTGGCGAAGGTAACTAATCGCTACCTCACAACCCCACATGTTATACATCATTTAAGTTCAAACAATGCTTGTTTCACACATCGGTTTGCATTTTTTAAACAAAGATATTAAAGGTGAAGAAGGCCACCGAAAGTTCCAAACTCCAGGACACAAACCACGACTCATGGGTCATTTTCCAAGGAACATATTTCAATAATCTTTTATCCCCTGTTTCAAATGTTTACATTTCCATGGCCACCATACTATATACTACAATTCTGGTACGTCTGAAGTCCTAGACTTTTCTCAATTTTGCACGGCGATCACTCAAATATCGCCATGCGCGAATACGGAAAACACTACTGTGCACACTTATATCGGTATGTGTCCTGCGACTCGAAAGCTTATCCGTGGAGGTAATGGTTCAGTCCGGCATGATGCAACTACGCACGCGCGGACTTTGGCATTCCTGACATTCCTGTAAAGTTTTTTAAAATTCTTTGCAAACGGTCGCACACTATACTATTAGGCTCGCCCATCAGGCGTCGCTAAAGAAGAGTGCTGAAAAGCATAAGATCAGCACACTCAATTATACGTGGCAAACATTCTGGGAGAAGCTATAACTGACAAACATTCTGGTCATACATGAAAGGCCTGAAGAGAGACCTTGTTGGGGTAGCCACTCTTAAGGTGGGGAGCACCATTATAAGTGACAGTGAGAAAAAGCAGAAGCACTCAGTTCACAGTTTAAAAGTGTTCACAGAAGAAGACACCACAGACATGCCATCTCTAGGGAACCCCTACATCCCTCCTATGGAACGTATAGAAATTTCCACTTATGGTGTAGAAAAAATGTTGCAAGTCCTTAATCCGTCCAAAGCATCCGGGCCAGACCAAATACCCCCTAAAGGCTCCTTGGTTCCTCAAAATGACAGCCAGTGAAATCGCACCTGTTTTGACTAACATTTTCCAACAATCGCTTGACACAGGAGAAATCCCCCAAGACTGGAGGAATGCAAACATATGCGACATTTTCAAAAAGGGAGATGGAGTGGTCCCCAGTAACTACAGACCCGTTTCACTTACCTGCATTTTCTGTAAACTACTCGAACACATTATCCATAGCCATATAATGAAACACTTCAAAGGTCACAATATACTAACGGACTACCAGCGTAGTTTCAGAGCAAAGCGATCTACAGAAACACAGCTTATTTTAACACACATTTCACGACATAGCTGGGGCACTGAACAATAAAAGACAGGTGGATCTAGCAATACTGTAAGTATCTTTAGATCCGCGGCGCCTAAAATCCGCGGTATTGGTCAAAAGACCAATCCGCGCTGTCTGCTGATTCACGGTGGACGATGTGTGGTCATAGCAGTTGCGAAAAAATGTGTTTCTATAGTGTCAGATGTCAACAAGTGCTTGATGATAGAATAATCGGTGGATATTTAATCTTTGTAAGAAAGAATAACATACCCTCCTTCACCTTGATTCAAATGTGTAGTCGAATGGTACACAAACATTGTACTGGCGCTACACCGTCGAGGCAAATTCATGATAATCCAGAGACAGTTATTGTATGCGACCCGGCACTGAGAAAGGACACCCGCACTGACAGAGGTTTATCATTGCGCGCCAAATATTTGGCCACAATACGTCATAAACAGGTTTCAATCGATAGGTCCATCAAATTTCAAACCATTGTTATCATTCTGTTTCAAACTTCAAAGCCTCCTTCATGCCCGTTTTGCAAGTAAACGACACAAACCTTCACCGGCAAAACACTTCCCTGACATAAGAACCTTCCGGGCGTAAAAACTGATCGCGATTTCCCCCTCTCCAACCTATTAAACAAACGATAGCAAATGAGGCTAGTGGAGTCTATATCTAAAGCATTGACAACGGAGCTGCGCCAAAGATGACAAAGGTGGGTGGGTTAGCCACAGAAATATGTCTACCTTGTTCAAATACTACAAGGGGAGTCCTCAACAAATAAAACACACCCAGGATCATACATTTTTTCGCATGGTCAGCAAAGCAAAGGCCTTGAAAATATATCAAAACAAGTTAAGCTAAGCACAAGAATAAAAAGTAATATCATATAAACCACAAAGGAAGAAAAATCATAGGACATCATACATTTTTTCGCATGGTCAGCAGAGCATAGGCCTTGAAAATATATCAGAACAAGTTAAGTACTAGCACAGAATAAAAAGTAATATTATATAAACCACAAAAGAAGAAAATCTTATGACATATAAGAAATGCGAAATCTATGAGCAGGTAAAT
>NC_049993.1:4047446-4085360 GCF_000003815.2 Branchiostoma floridae | reverse complement strand
CCAAGTCAGACTTATAGGATGAAATGATTGGTCGTTCAAATTTATGGCATTGTCGTCACAGATAATCGCACAGAGCACCAAAATGACCGGTATAGCTCTGATCACAACTCCGGCTTCATTTTAACCTGGTTCTCAGTCTACCGTAAACTGGCCAGGCTCTTCTCCGGGGCAAATGAAGCTCTCTGCCGCCGGGCTAATCTTTTGCACCCGTTAGGAGTGAAGCTTGGTAGCCACTCCTACTGTCTGAAACTCCAATAGCGAAAAACTCCTACCGGGTGGGAAAGATTAGTCTGGCGGCAGAGCGCTTCATCTGCCCCGCATAGAGCCTGGCCAAGCAACGATTGACTGGATACAAGACTGGCAAGAAAATCCTTCCTAATGGTACATTTGCCGCAATGGTACATTCGTCGTGCAATTTTGATGTCACGGTGGTAGATTTTCAATCAAAGACAAAACCAAAAGCCAAAAAAGAATCTAAAACAACGTCCTTTGTGTAAGGCCGCGGCCAAATAGGTCGCGCGATCGTCGTACGATTTTGATGCCATAGGAGTTTCAAGCGCCGACAAAGATCCTTAACAGAATGGATGGATGTGCAAAGAAAGCCCTCAATTTGCAATCGTACGACGGTCGAATTCGAACGACGTTAGTGACCGATGGGGCCGAATGTTCTCCTCCTGCACCTACTGATGTTCCAAAGGGTTTCGTGCGCAAGAAAAAAAAAGTTACCGATTTGGAATTTGTTGGACAATGGCAGACTGCAATATACTCGTGGTTAATGCTCATGACACGAATTTTGAGTCATAACACCACGCGTACTATGAACAAAATACTGTAAATTTCGATCTGCTTTCTTACATGGATTGAAAACTTTAGATTTCAGCAATATTAAGAAAAACCTATCATAGTTAACACTATTTATAGTCACTCGTTGATAAACCCTCTTCAAAAAAATGTAAATGTGTTTTGCAAACACGCTTATGGGAAACAATACAATACAGTAACATCATATCTGTAACCTACCTGTTGACGAGTCAGTTGGGTTAGGCAAGTTGACATGGCGCCCCAAGTCATCTGCGTCTTTCCCGTCTTGAGGCTCTCTTGTCCCCATCTTACTCTGACGACCTGGGATTCTGCTCGATTGCCGCCTTTTTTAGTTTCTAAAGACGTCTTTTTAGCAACGTATTTGATACAAGCGCTGAGACGGCGACGAGGGACGTGAGACGGTAGAAAGGCCCGCTGGATTCCTTCGCTGCCGTCCGCATGAATCGGGCCTGGAGTGCTTGCGCGTGTATTTCTACTGTAATTTGCATACTTCTACTTTGATATGCATACAACGCAGTCTGGAAACAGCTAAACATGCCCAAATATGGTCAAGAAAAATGACATGATTAGTCTGAACCCCATCAAAGGCATGACGTGTGGCAAACGCTACTTCATTTTTGCGAAAGTCGTAAACAATTTTTTAAGTAGTTGGGGGCGGGGACAGATATCAAAGTACATACAGTATTTCAAAAGGCGTACGAAAGCTAGTGATCTTATTGCGACTTATCGCACATATATTGCCAATAGTCCGCTGTAAAACACTGGAAAAAAACACGTTGACATGAAGCTAGCCTTTAACGTTAGAATTGGAAACAAAGCAATGTTACAATGTTAAATTGGGTAGGATTGGTAAATCTATTGAATGATTTTGGAAATTGAAGTGAAGCAAAAATGGCGCGAAACATTACGTGAAAATAGCATGCGAGTTTCAAGCAGATCTGTGTCAACAAAAAACACAGACCAGCATAAAAAAGTAAAGATTTTATGCGTTCTTGTATTTTCTATGAAACAGAGAGGGTCGGACGTAAACAAGAAAACATCTTATCCTAATTCACACAAAAAGCTAAGCAGTACAAAACAACAATTATAATCATAGCAAGTCATAAACTACTCCGTCAGGGGATGATGACAAGCATCTACTAAACTACTGCTGGCAGTTTAAAGTAATGTTCTATACTACTACTTCTTACTGTAACTTTTACTACACTACTACTACTACAATCACTACTACAGTATAATATTGATCACTGGATAGTACAAAATAACAGTTATAACAACAACAAGTCATAAACTACTCCTTCGGTGATTAATGATGAACATCTACCTACTGCTGGCAATTTGAAGTAACGTCCTATACTACTACTAACTACACTACTACTACTACTACAAGTACTACTACTATAATATTGATCACTGGCTAGAACTGTACAATTAACTATAAGTAACTATACTACTAATACTATGTTATCGATATGATGGTAACAAACCAAAACATTAACAACGTCAGATGTAAACAATGGAAAATCTGAACATGTATGCATCTAATATTGTTGCATGTATGAATTACTGCATATACTGCAACCCTCATCCACTTCTTTAACAATATGGCAGAAACTACCTCTCTGATCCTCTTTACCATACACATTCCTCACTGTCTTGTCATGTTTCTGACAAATACAATATCGAGATGTGTAACTGTGCTGTAGAAAAAGACACATTGACGTGGCCGGTAAGATTTGTTTTCTCATGGGTTATCAAATCCTCACCAAACAGGATGCTCACTTAGGTACTTGTTATTTGGCAAAATGTATCTCCTGCCTACATTTTGTCATTGCAGATGCATGGGGCATAGTTGTAGTGCTTACACTGGTGTTTATTTGTCTTGATGGTTTCAGCTCTTCTTCTGTACGAATTCTCACATGTTGGGATGAGACTTGTCGTGTACCCACGTCATTTTTCTCAGTTGTGCTTAGTTTTACAGTGATTGTCCAAATTGGATTTCCATGCTGCAGAAAAGTCACACCGGTCACACTTGTATGGTTTTTCACCGGTATGGATTCTCATGTGCCGGATTAAGCCATACTTGAGTGCCGACCCGTATCCACAAATGCCACACATGAAGGGCTTTTGTCCGGTATGTTTTGTTTTTAGATGGTAGTCCAGAGCAGATCTACTTCTAGCAGAATGTTCACAATGGTCACATTTATAGGGTTTCTCTTTGGTGTGTTTAGACAGATGATGTTGGTCCAAATTGGATTTTTTTGCTGCAGAATAGTCACATTGGTCACACTTGTAGGGTTTTTCCCCTGTGTGTGTTCTCATGTGCTGGGATAAGTGATACTTTCTAGCTACACTGTACCCACACTGGTCACACTTGTAGGGCTTTTCACCAGTATGAGTTCTCATATGTTTGGATAAGGTAGACTTCAGAGTTGTCCTGTACCCACACTCCCCACACATGTAGGGCTTATCACCAGAGTGCTTTGCTAGATGCCTATCCAAAGTGCATTTCTGTGTTGCAGAATAGTCACACTGGTAACACTTGTAGGGTTTTTCTCCTGTGTGGGTCCTCATATGCCTGCATAATTTAGACTTTCCATCTGTCCTGTACCCACACTCCTCACAAATGTAGGGTTTGTCACCAGTGTGTTTTGTCTGCTGTCCAGAGCTGCAGCTGGGATTTTCCATCTTCTGACTTAATCTGCTAGGAAACAAAGATGTGTAAAATATCTTTGAACAACTTATTCTAGTGCTGTTGCTTTTGAATAGTATAGTATATGTGTACTATATATTATATTTTTTCCCTCAAAATCCTCTTAACAATTCCTTGTAGTTCAAAGCTTTTTGGCTGTAAAGTATATTTAGCAACACACAAACCATCCTAAGTATGAGCTTTGGACATAACATTGAATGTGGTAGATAAGGTAGAAAAGTGAATGTGATCTCGATCAAATTGAACTCACAGAAAAGCTATTTTTCCACTGGTCATGAGTCACTCGTGACATACAAACATACGCTATGTACACATTACAAGTTAATTGTACTAAGATTATGATGTATCAAGAAATGTCATAGCCATTTTCAACAATTACAATAAACAGTGGGCCGCGGATTAACATCCCATCCTAAGGACTGCAACCCTTTCCAGTATCATGCATGTAATTTGTGCAAATGGCTATGTTATTAAGAAACATTATTATGATTAAATGCAATTTCAGAGAATTTCAATTTTGATGTCATTGGTGTCTTATGCCCTTAATAATAATAATAATAATAATAATAATAATGATGATGATGATGATGATGATGATGATGATGATGATGATGATGATGATAATAATAATAATAATAATAATAATAATATCGGGTGTATTTACAGCCAGTGTCATAGGCAGGTACTCAATGTGTTGGGTAATGAGGTTTATAAAGGACTTTGAAGCTTGGTGTAATACATGTACTAAAAGTAGCTCTCTCAAATGGTTATTGCAAGGAGGCTGAAAGAGGGTGGTTATTGCAAGAACCATACATGATGGACAAACATACCTAATGCTTGATACAGGTGAAGCAGGATGTCACAGAGATCTCTTCTTCTCCTTCTCCTCTAGCCCTGCAGTTCCTGTAACAAAATGAAACAATACTTAGTTTGACTTTAACTATTGCTAACTATTCCACAGATCAAGAAAAGTATCCATAGCAGATAATCTTGGATAGTAACACAATTTTCTGTAAAACCTTTGTTTGCATGTCTTTTGGAAGACCGCCCCAGTGGCGTTGCCAAAAATGGAGCACGCATCCACCCCACCTTTGCACATAAATGTAGAAAACTCAAATTTCCTTCGAAAATACACAGATAAATACTTCATTTGTTTTTAGCAAATATCAATCTCTAGATTATCTATACACCTCAGGATATATCTGAAGGACACAATAAGTAAAGAATTATGAACAGAAGTCTAAACAAAAGTTGTGTATTAAAACAGTGGGGCCTCGCAAGCCCCCCGTGAGTTGATCTTTGCATCAGAAATTCTTGTCATCATTCTACGACCAAATCCGAAATCTACCAAAGAACCACGTATATTGTACCGGGGTTTATAACACGTTGACATATGTATAGTATGAACATACGCACAAACAATATTCTAGGATCTGTTACTGTAGTAACGTTACCTTGACTCGAACGCAAAATTTGACTCTACTCCTCTTGACTTGTTGGAATCTCCCCGCTGGCGTTGCGTTTCCGGGTCGGAGTTCAAATCTTACGCGCGCGGTTTTACACCGGAAGTGCGTGTTAGGGTCCCTATTTTTGCTCCCTAACTTTTGCTTGGTGAATATATGATATTTTTTATTGTAACGTTGATTGCTTTTTAGTATGGAGAAGTGGGCCGGTCAGCGAAGCCTTTCTTTGGTATAAGTAGTCTGCTAGTCCCTACAACGGTGACCCTTTGTTTGGGCCTGATGACCCAAATAGCATCAGTTCAATGAATTTGCGTCATCCTAAGTTTTCACGTGTGTGAGTTTTTCTATTGCCATGTTTCATAGACATGATGAGGTACATTTTTTTTTTCTAGCATGCAACAGTTCTCCCTGGGATAGTCGTTTTCAGCTTCGTTATAGAAAAAAAAAGCGTAGCTGACTTTTGATTTTCCAGGTTCGGGGTTCGATTGATGAGTAAATATTAGAGGTGGGTATCTGTACAGAAAATTCAGGTCCAGTTCAGGTTCAGAGGATAAGATGTGGTTTGGACCTGAACCTGGACCTGATTCAGTATGTGGAAACTTGTGAATGGACGATACTCCAAACAATCGGGTCTATTTCACAACAAAGAAATCTGTTTTGTGGAGTATTCGACTCCAAGTTGCGTTTTTAAAATCCTACAAGGCTAACTGCATCGGTACTGTTGACTGTGAAACTTGGTAGAAATAACTATAGACTCTACTCTACTGCGCTCTTGTTATTTTCCTCGACCGACAAGCCCCGAAATGTGTGAATGCCTGATCATATGATACGTATTACGTTCATTTTCTAATATTCCAACATCCGGTCTACCTAATTTTATCAGGTTCGGTTTTTTCTGGACCGGTCTAATAAGAAAAAAAAAACACCATACCGATACCCACCCCTAGTAAATATTTATCTAACTGAAAATGATTATCTACTAAATGCGGACGGCACGTCAGTTGCTGCCCTCCGAAAGGGTCATTAACCCCCCCTAGCGAAAAATTGTGTAAACACATGTAGACCAGTTTATAGACCATAAAATAAAGGAGCAATACATAGCAAATTAACCAGTCAGAATAGCACAGAGCATGGAGGAAAGATCAGACCTCGCAGGGAGGATTGATCATCAATACAGTACTGTACAATAAAAGATTGAAAAGGTTTGACATGCCAAGACTTCGATGTTCCACAGTAATAACGTTCGCCAAAAAGTACAACTTTTTTCACTATATAGCTAAATATATGTAACCTTACTTTGCGTTAAGTATGCATGCTCAGATTTCATATGTAAGTTGACTAAACACTGTGCCTAGGAAACTACGTAATGACGTCAAAAACGTAAGCAAGGGTGAGTACAATGCATGCTGATAATGAAACATGAGTAAACTGACGCATTAACATGGACATTTCTATTATATACAGTATTACTCTAATTTCATCCATTGATGGTATTATTTGTACTTCTAGATATGAAAAGTGTATAGCATCGTACAAATGACATATCTTCTACATCCATGAAAAATCAGGTTGGTGATATAAATGCAAAGACTTTCTAAATCAATAAAAACTGGAGGTAGCACATCCTGAGTCAACGCCTTTTTGCTAACTTCCAAACCACTGATAGCGACTATTTTGTGCTGCACAGTATTAAGTATCTCGATTTGATTTAACAACATCTAACAACACAATGTGCTAGCGCTGCAATAAAACGGGACATAAAAATGGTATACAATCGTCGGAAATATGTTGTAAAGAACAAAAACATTCTTTCAATGCCAGTAATGTCTTTTTCGATCATATGTTATCTTTACAATTGAGTGCTAGCTAACCCACTACCGGGACAAAGGCTCGGCAATATGGTAAAAGGTATTATTCAACATCATAATAGTCTGGTCAAGTTTTGAATGGATCGAAAAGTTATTCCAATTGTTATGGTTTAATCCAACATTACAGCCAATGATGAACGACAGTACATACATTCTGTCTTCTTTTTTTTCTGTTCTAAATACGAGGATAGGTCTGCTATCAAATGTGTTTAGAACTGGCATTTCTTTAACTTGTCCGCCACATCCTTTTTACCAGTCTGAACAAGTGCCTCTGAAAGATCCTCCATTGTAGCATCGTCTCCATGCTTGTCAATCCACCTGTCCAGCACCACAATACACCTGCGTCTGTGGTCTCCGCGCAAATCTCGAATCTCTTCAATTTCTTCGTGGTCGAAACCAAGCTGACGGGCCAGATCGTCCCAACTAGATCGGACATTTTTACTTACCATGTCAACACACTTCCTGATATCTGTAACACCACCACCTGTGTGAAAGTAAAAAAGAAACAACATTACATTCAAACCGAAATGTTTGTCCACTTCTATTAGAACTGATATTGAATATTTCATACGTGAACGTTATGCAACAGTTGTACAAGGTACAAAGTATGATAAGAGCAACGATTCTACATGTAGGTGACTATTCTCATATGCATATGAAAACGTTAGTAAATGGCTAGCATTAAACAGACAACGAACTGTCAGCCGACCGATACATTTTTACGACTAATCTCTAATGGGGCTGTTTGGGGTCCAAAGTGACCCTGTTGTGTTTTGACTCTTTCTGATGGTTTTGTCGTCATGTGTGTATGCTCGACAATTATCATGATATTTTTTTATAAGTGACCATAAGAGGTAATGATTCAGAAACAATGAGTTTGATATGTAATAATTTACCTACCTGCATGTGTAGACGTACCTCCTTTCTTCTTCTTTCCTGCTGATTTGACTTTCTTTTGTCTTTTTGAAGAAGAGACAGGACTGTCCTCGTCTGATGAGTTAGAACGGTCAGTGGAATGTTGGCGCTTGGTCTTGCGAGGTATGTTTTTACCTGAAATGGCAACATTACGTTGGATGCTATTGCACATACATGTGTAGATTAATAAGAGAACAAATTACATACACTGGAAAGCGTCGGTGTCCCAGCAAAATGGCCCCAAAATAGTCACTTCGAACAGTTAATCACAGTTCTTGCCATGATTTTCTGTGTTCTTGCAGTTAGAAAAACAAACATATTAAGTTGTAAATGAGATATCTCCTGCAGAAGTGACACACGCAACTCAACTGTCAACATATAGCATCATATAGCAGAAATTATAAATGTTAGCAAATGTGGACTGCGCATTCCCAGTGTTCTTGACCTCTCATACCATTACTTCAGTCCACTACCTTGTATTACATGTACTTGTACATGTACTTTATTGACAAGTGTTCAAATTTACTCACTTGCAGACGTTGATTTGGTACCACTGCATGAAGGCTGTGGTGACGGTAGTCGCTTTGTAAGTGATTTAGACGACCTCGATCCACTTGAATGCTTGATGGGAAACGGCGCACCTAGAGTGCAAATGATAATACGTAATAAAATTAGAACGTAATAACAGGTAATTATCAAAATTCATAGTCAAATATTTGGACATGCTACAGGCATAGCGTGCATAGTGTTTTTACCTTGTCACAAACGATCACATAGATATATGTATTCAAATCTTACAGCGGAATGGGCTAAGTTACAAAAACAACTGGCCTCTTTAATATTTGGTGTCCAGTCATCTGAGAACATAATATGCATAGTTAGTATACTGTACCTGCTTTATTCATAATTTGCTGTTCAACATCAACACAGCACTTTAGAGAATGTCAATTTTTTCAAGGACATTAATTAAGTACATTTTGCCTCAAAGTGTTCATAGGAACATCGCAGACGTAAACCAAATTTGTATCAAAAAACTAAGACGAAAATTGCCAAAATCTAAACTGAGAAATTGCTATTGAAAAAAAAAATTCCGTTTTTTAGTGCACGTTTTTGATGGTATTTTATTGTTATAGATAAATGCTTCTTATCAGTCATTGCAAAAACGTAGTACCTCCAATAGAAACACCAACAGGACATACCTGGGAAGAAGTAAAGCATCTTGTGTAAACTGGAGACGAACTCCGCCACTTCCTTGCCTCCGCGGATTTCCGGTTTGGTTGAGGATGATGCTGTCCGTTTGGACACTTCCGACATCACCTACAGATGAGGAAAGTCGGGAGAAATAGGTATTTGTCTTCTTGTGACACTATACTTCACATTACTTCGATGTAGGTTAGACATCCAGGTAATAAGATACACCAAAAAGTAGTTGCTTGAGTAACTACTTATTGGTGTATAGTTCACATTCAAAAAAAGTGACAAAACAGAGTTTTATAGTTAACGTGTGACACCAATACTGTTATCAAACCCCGTAAAATTCGCCTTGAAAAATGCATCTAGTGGTGGTCATGTCAATAATGTCCTTTATTTCAATGTTGTCCGAGTACAATTGTTTGCAAATGCATGGCTATTCAGCATTACAGCTTACTAATGGGTAACTGTTCCAAGTGTTCGTGTGTATAACTGTGTCTGTTTCCTTGATTGTGCCCAAACAACATAACAGTTATGAAATTCGATAGTAGTTAGTCCCTGGCCTATTGAAGAAATAGCTAGATTTTACACCTCCCGGTGGATATAGCTGCAGATCTGTCGTTGTAACTGTATGGGTATCTTAATTTGAGATTAAAATATCATAATAAGAATTGCGTGGATACTCACTTAAGCCAGACAAAAATATTAATACATTTAGCAAGAGGCATTCCTTACAGTAACTTGTGTTCCTACCGTTGTCATCAGCTCGAGTAGGTGTTTGTCCTTTGCCTGATTCATGAAGACCTCGGTGATCGTCTTGATGAACCAACTGCCGCTCGTGCAGTCCCTAAAGGCCTTATGATCTACAGAAGTTGAACGACGAAAGACAAATGTGCAGGACTAGGTGAATAAGGCGCTGCGACCTAACATTGGCCATAGCACACAGCGAGCCAGAATAGACTGCAAATGTCGCTCTGTATCTTTGTCGCACGTAAGGAGTGTGCAGGGAGCGCCATGGTCACCATCACCTCTACGACTGTTTTGAACAGTCGCCTTGTGAGCAGCGAGTATGGCGGCCCAGGGATGACTGCAAAGGGAACTCCAAAGTAGCGCAGCCGTCCCCAAACTTTTTATCTATGTATACATATCGATTGAGGAATTATGGCAAAAAGTAGACAAGCCGAGTCGTTACATTTATTTCTGAACGAAGTCAACAAAGCACAATGTATGTGCTAACTTTAATTTGCTACTTACCTAATTGTGTTGCGTAGCCAAACAACATGTCAGTTCTGGTTGGCTTTGTCTCAGGTCCGTCACTTTCATCCTCCTCTGTCGTGATTTGTAGCAGGCTTCTCATCTCACTCTTAAGGCCGTTCCTAAAGACGGGTTCTAAAGTATCCTCATCGTCTTCAGGTACAGCCACACCTTTGTCCACTTTTCCTGTTAGCAAAAATCAGTTATAATTTGATCGGCCAATCTCCGTCTCCCCAGTTTGCATAATATAGCTTTTCAAACAACAACATTTCCAATGGTGATTAAAATATATTGATGCAATGGTGCTAAAAACAAAGCGATTCTGTAGGTATCACACATCAGACGTTGTTTAATCAAGATTCGGTAGTTAGGTAGTTACGAATAATGCAAATCAGGACATCATTATCATAACAAATATGTTCATTCCACCATGCTAAATGATTATAACCATTGTTAATATGATATTAACAATAGTCACAATAGCCATATGATCGATGTAATACGTCATTTACAAAATCAAACAAGGGTGAAACAGATTTTGAGGATCTTTAATTTTGTAACCAATGGGTACCTTAAACTATCTTGACAAGGCTTGTGCATCGAAATTATCATTTGTCTGTAAAACAGATAACTCTGACAAGGATACATTTCTAAAGGACACTTCAAATACGTAATTGTTCTCATGACTTAAATGTTAAAACATTTAGAATAAAGATTCAAGAAAGTTTCACGTACCTCCGCGGCAGGCTTGTATGAAGAACAGCTTTGGTTTTCCAATCAGTTGAGGGCATTTGTCGTTGTCAAACATGGTAAAGATGTCCTCCAGTCGCACAGGTTTGTTGTCTGTTCCCGCAATGACGTTTCTGTGTCCATGTGACATCAGCACCACGACACAGCAGTCCATCTGACTGTGCTCTTGTCGCTTAGAAAATGCGAGGATTTCGTCTTCTATCCCCTGAGAAGGATAATGTATAATTCCAATTATGTAGATGCATTAGTCGATAAATTTACGTTCGTACTGCGTTCATCAAAGAAAAATGGACCCGCGATTTTGTAGAGAGTTGAAAAGTAACTCACCAAGAGTTCAGAGACCTCATTCGTCGATGAAACAATTGTAACGTTTGTAAATTTGTAGTTTTAGTTTGTCCCCTTGATTATGAAAACAAACCTGTAATTTGCAATCTACTTAAGCAAAAATATATTCATTATAAGTCTTCCAATTTTCCTGCCTAACTGCCATCAAAAAATCAACACAATAGCATGTATAGGTCAAAAGATAAAAACAAGAAGCTCTGATTCATTACCAGGGGGCCCAAAGTTGACCTTGTCTTCCCTACACCTATCCACAGGGACGTTCAAAAGTTATGATGTAACAAATATCCGGAAACACAGACACACACAGCGACACACCGAAAACTATGCCACAATTTTCCAGTCCTCAACACTTACCTTTGCTGTGATGTTCTCCAAGATGTACGTTTCAAATGACAGGCCCTTGAACAAGGCTGTAACATTGCTAAGATCGACGTCTCCACCTTTTCTAGGTGGTCGTCCGTTAAACTTCGTGTTGCTGACGATTAAGGCACATCCCCGTGGAACATGGTCCATCTTGTACACATCCTTCTGTGCAAAGGTACAGAATGTATAGGTAAAGAATGTACAGGTACAGAATGTATAGCAACAATCATAAGCATCATCAAAATTGTGACTTAAATCCCACAATATACAGTGTCAACATACTTTTTTTTCAACCTTACTTTACTCAACATTTGGGGAAAATTCAACATTTGAAGAAAATTCTAGCCATCACTTGAACTTCCTGCCATTGAACTTGCAAAGACAAGACACAGGATATTTGCACAACCCAGCTCTGTAAAAAATGTGCATACAGAGAACAAATAAGTATAGGAGAAAATGACATACATAGGACAGAGATAAATGTCCCTTAGCATTCAGGACCACCAAAAAAAAACTACAGCCAGGGAAGCCCCATTCCGTATTAAAGGAAACGATTATTGTAAGGTTACCTTCTGTCTCTGTTGGTTCCAAAACCTTCCAGAACAGGGCTCTACGATCACTGAGATTTTTCCATCGTCCTCGTCAGATGATGAGTCTGAGCCTGTACTTGCCTTGGACTCGGAGCTCTTCCGGCCACCTTGGTTTGGCTGGCCTGCGTTGTAGGAGGGTATTTATTAACCGTTATTACCTAACAAAGAGACTTAACCCTATCCAGACTGGGCTTTTTGGGCCTTCCCTGGCCTGGGGGGGGGGGGGCTCATTCGACCCCCCCTTCGTATTTTCAAAACGGCTTACTGTACGATCACCAAATTTGCAGGGGAAGTTGTGCTCATCGAGTTTTATACTTCCAGAAATTTTTATATTATCATGACGTAATATGACGTAATTATGACGTCATAAATTGGTATTTTTGGCTAAAACGGGGAATTCCCATAATACTTAAATACCTCACTCAAAAAGTTACCAATAAAGGTTTATTATTAATATTTAAGTGTTGTAAGACTGTTGTCAAAAGCCGACGCAACGACGTCAAAATGACGTCATAGAATGACTTCATCTGTAGTTTAGCTATCCGCCATCTTGGATTATGAACCTTAAATTTTTCAAGATACATTTTTTTCAACATGAATGTTTTCTGTAAAAAATACCACGTTGTGATGAAATCTGAGTGAAAATAAGCTTGTTATACTTTAAATCATGATATTGTCGGCCATCTTGGATTTTGACAGATCACGTCATCTCATTAGCATAATTTATGAATATTTAATTATAAATGTTTAACTAAGATGTGTTGGATATCAAATATATATGAAAAGAAGTTAAGTTTAGCAAGAAAATCTTAAAATCCCATGGTTTAAACCAAACTTAGTGATTTTTGTAAAATTTGCATTTCAGAAACCCGTTGCCATGGCAACACGAAAAATCATAAACTTATCCAATTTTTTTAAATTGTTGCCAACAATATTTTCGGAAATCTCATTAAGTTTGGTTGTTCTAGCACAAGCCGTTTGGGAGCTATAGGAGGTCAAAGTCGGCGCGGGCACTTTTAGCCCCCCCCCCCCAGTCTGGATAGGGTTAAAATAATGAAGGTGATACCACAGCAACAAACACTACCCAGCATACTTTGCCTGTCAATCAATACTAACTTAAATACACACAACGCCATTATGTTATTTTTTAGCAACAGTAATTATTTTCCCTGATGAGCCTTGGACACTTAGTGAATTGCTGAAATATGATATTAGCCTTTACAGGACTATAACTGCACATCATTTTCAAACGACATTGCTTGTACTGCAGATTGCATTAAAATATATCTATAAAAGATCTAGAGAAAAAAGACGTATATATTGGACAAAATTTTACCGGATGAGTGATTTTTGACCACTGTCTGTGAAAATAACACTGGTGCTTTGACAAATATAGGGACAGACAACAAACAATGAGTATTTTGAACGTTTTCTAAATTTCAATCTAACTTACAACTCGCTGAGATCTACTCACTTGTGGTTGATTTTCCTTCATTACGGAAAGAAGGTCGCCGTAGCCTTGATCGTATTGCAGGTCGCTTTGAAATCTCGTCAGGTGAAGCGGATGTGCTCACTGACTGGTTCCGCTCCCTTGTACCTGAATAAACATTTAGGTATGTTTTGTTCATAGCTCAGGTAACTGCAGACAAACAAACATGTGTGACATGCTGCTTTTAATTTCAAAAATCAGACTTGAGGGACAGAATACCTGGTTGGAACATAAGTGTAGGGGATTCGGCCTCACGGTAGGGTGTGTTTGTGTAACGATTCCTTTATAACTTCTGCATCAATAGCCGAGGAAAACTGCTGTAACAGAAAATGAATTTAAAAAAAAAACTTTCAACACAAGGCAACTATTACTATTCAATTAGATGACTTTTGTTGAAATTCCACCGGAGTGGAATTAATTCCCTGCCTGGCACGGTAGTAAGTGCTCCCATCGTTGAGTGCTTCCGTGTCAGGCAGGAGTGCTTCCGTGCCGGCTCCCTAACCCGGGAACTCCCCCCCCCACACACTTTGCCCCTCGCGGGGTCATCTGGGGGTACCTGTGATGATGAAATCAAAGACATTAAAGAATCATAGTGGTAGTATGACGATTCATTGACAATTTGCTAATACGGGTTAAAATTATATTCCGCTTACCACGATTCGCTTACTGTAAAGAGAATTTGCGAACGCCGCTACGTTGCCCCATATGCTTGACAAATACCCAGTCGTACAAGAAAAAAGGGAAGTCTTTGCCATATTTTACAGACCATATAAATATGGCGACCGAACTTCGTTAGGTGGCATATCACTGCACTTGGGACACCGTTGCGGCACTGTTGTTATTTTCGCCAATTTTTTTATGATTTAGATATTGCGTAATACATAACAATATGACTAACAAGACGACAAAATACACAGAGCGTAAGAAAATTTGTTATTTATCTCTAAAATTCGTTGAGTAAACCCCGCAGTGCCGCACCGGTGCCCCAAGTGCAGTGAGATACCAGCTTTACTGTTAGATATCACCTGACTGAATGTTCTTTTTCCATTGGAGGTTGTTCCTGGTCATTATTTGGCATTTTCTACTCGGCTGTCTTCGACAGCTGCAGTAAGAATCGGATAGTACTCGCCCAATTACAAATGGCTTTGTATTTTTCTTGTTCATAGTTTTCCTTCGTGTTAAGAGACTAAAGGCAATCTCCTCGAACATTTGCATATCGGTACGGTCGTGCTATTTTGTAAGAGTTCAAATGATCCTGATCTTAAGGGTGAGCTGTGGGCTTTGTTTAAGTGCAAAATCACGGTGGTCAAATACGGGCTCAAAACCTCCCATGTCTAGCCGAATTGGAACCTTGTTCCACGATATTCCATCTGACGTAATTCGAACCGAACCCGTGTTCTATTTGGGGTCATCTGCGGTCGTTGCCGGTAAACACTGCTCTCTGGCCTTTTTTGTCAAACTACCTTGAATCAGCCAAAAGAGATAGTTTTTCACTAATATAAACAATTTTCTGGACAGTACATCCATGCTATCCCTTTGTTTGGGACCTGTGATATTTAACGAAACTACTGACGTTTGTGTTGGTGACCTTGAATATTGTAAGTGTTGTTTACACCGGTATCAATTACACCCTCCCACTATCCGTGCGGCATGACATGCGTGCAAACTTCGTTTAAGATCGCGACCAAGAAGAGTCCAAATTAACTCGTTGACGGCTCAAAATGACCGCCATGATTTTCGCGAGATTTCTGTTTTTGGGATTTTTAGAAAATGCCTTCGATTTGGAATTATTGGTAATTAAGTGCGAAAAATGCCATTTTTACGCATATTTTCGACTGTAACTTTGCTTAAAATCAAAAATTAAAAAATCCCAAAAACAGAAAGTTTTATTTTCCTCATAGATGACGAAAAACATAAAAAACGAGAATTTTCGATGATACATGCGGCCTATCTTATCAAGAGTTTGGTCAAATTAAAGGCCTTCCTGAAAACTGAAAATTATCATCTTTTTGAGTAACATCGAAACAAAACAGCTATCTAAATTCAAACGACAACATTCAACGTATGTAAAATTGCTAATTTAATCTTATTTCGAAAACATTTTCCTTGTCAAAACATTTTGTTTATTTTCAGATATTTTACGGGTAGCCAAAAGTAGGCCTCCAGTAACCCGATATTCTGTCGAACGCGCCTAGCAACGGGAAAGAATACCCTAGCAACCGACCGCCGTGAATACTTTGTAACTATGGGAAACAAAGCAAATAGTAGCTGACGTGATGGCGGCCACATATAGCCATGATTCACCTATCGCTTGCAACGTTAACGAAAAACAACATCACTGCTATTTCATGAGACATACCATTGTGCTTGCAACATCGGCATTCGAATCTTTGCAAACAACGAACGCAGCCCTGATGTTCAAAAGTATGCTATCTCAAAAACAGTTAAGGCCCTTACCTAGATAACGTTTCAAATCTCCGGACAATTAATGCCTTAAAAGGAGGACACTACAGCCTGGTAGAATCGGCAATGAAATTTGTTGAAAACTACTTTGGGGGGGGGGGGACATGGCGACCTTTCACACTTTATTCTTTATAACAGCATCTGGCAGGCCAGGACACACGCATTTATCTGTCTTTATGCATCGCTGCCTCGGCAAAAATGTCCATAAAATCGAACAGGTCCTTCGGTTTGTCGAAACCTACCCACATTGAAAAATATCTTACCAATCTATACATTAACTTTTAGAGTAATGCAAAAAACCCACACAAATGCACCTTAAAATAAACGGCACCGAAGCCATTAACGTCTCGGCGGAGGTAAGAGTGAACTTTACAGATGACTTTCAGGAAAAGTCACCAGGATTGGTTGCTCAGAAACTAATCCCCACGGCAGTTGTTACGCCCGGCTACAGAAGCTGGTGTAAGCGGGGTTTAACTGGTAACTTTGTCTGTGGTTTATCACAAAGTGTATTCTCACCTCTTCCTCGCTTTCCTCCGATGTCGACCTCTGTAATTTCTTTCATCTTCCTCTCTAACGGTGAACTGTCGTACTGTCCCCTACTTCCGCCTGTGCTTACGGTCGGCCACTGGTGCTGGTCAAAGCCACGGAAATTTGTCGCTGACCACAAGTCGCTTTACTGTGCAAAAAGTTTGCGAAGGCCGATACGTTGCGTCAGACGTTTTACGAAATCCCCAGTGGTACAAAATCAAAAAGAGAAGATTCCGCCATTTTGTCAGACAAAATGGCGGCCGGACTTCGTTACGGGTGGAAATCCCCACATCCAAAGTTCTCTTCCATTGAAAAGGGGTTCCTGGTCATTATGTGGTATGTTTTGGTCACCTGTATTCGGCAGCTGCAGTAAGAATCGGATAGTATAATGACCCAGTGAAAATAATTTTGTGTTTTTCTATATGTTTTTGCTTGTTCACATACATTTCTTCGTGCAAAGAGACTACAGAAGACTTTTGCACCCCTATTTACATATCGGCACGGTCGTGTTGTAGTATAAAGGTCCAAATGTACTTTACTTGCATGTGGGCAGTTGGCTTTGTTTAAAGTTGAAAAGCCTTTTACGTAGCGCTACCTGCTGGGAAACAAAGAAAAGAGTAGCAATTGATAGTGACCATAACATCTATTCACCAAACGCTGGCGGCTATAACGAAGAACAACATCACCGCCATTTGCCACGTAACGGGCCATACCAATGTGTGGCATATCGTCCAGAGTTTTTTTTTTCTAAAAACGAACGTGGACTTAATGTTCAAAAGTCTTCTATCTCAAAGACATATAATTCCCTTACCGGGCAAGTAATATCTAAAGCCATGGACATATTCACTGCTTTGTTAAGCACCTGTAAAGAGTGGTCACCCCCTTTTCAATAGTTCAATAGCAAGATCGGCTCGGGTACACATCTGTCGTTAAAGGTGCGCCACTCTAACTGAAAAAAATGGCGGCTAGTGCCCAAAGGCGTCATCTCTACCTGAAAATTTCAAGCAGTCTTGACAACACTGAGCTAGAAGACTTCCGGAGATATGTAGCCATCACAAAATGTTTACTACCACTTGGTCGAATCATCAGAGATGAAGCTGTCGAGATTTGCCGAAAGCTACAGCGTTTGGGGAAACTAGAAAAAGGCGACCTTTCACACTTATCGGATGCTTTATTGCATATCGGTAGAATCGATTTGGCAGAAGAGGTCAACATCACAGCCGCATTCGAAAATGAAGGTTAGTTCATAGTCGTCTTATTCTTTGGAATTGATGATACATCTTGATTGTTTTGTTCCTAATCCCGTGATGGCTGACCGACAGTTTTCTTTTTTGGTTTGGTGGTTACAGCTTCTGTTTACGACAGTGGAATCGATGACGTAACACGGATTAAGAGGAAAAGGAAGTCGCCATCAGGTCAGTAACTCAACTTAAAAAGGCGAACATGTATATATTTGCTGATTGACGAGAACCTACATTGCAAATATGCAGTCTGCTCCTGAACTTCGTGGTGTTAGTATTGGCGCAGACTTCCAAGACAGTTTTCCAAGTATATAAACTTGAATCGTGAAAAACGTTCGAAACACAGTTAGAAAATTGGAGTGTTGTTAAACATATAAATAAACCTTCACCTAATCCAGAATGAATGTAACACATGTTCCTCATTTGTATGTCTGGTATCTGTTCATGTCCCACCTGTCATTAATAACATTTATTGAAGTCCAGTCATAGAAAACAATTGAATACAGTTTTTTCATTGGTAATACATATAAGTCCTCATTTGCATCAAAGACGCTTGATCGCTTCTACGTGATTGAAATATAGTTATACATACATGGATACCTGAAATTTGGGGTGGAGGTACAGGTACATGTAGCAAATACCCCAGACATAATGTAGTTTTTTTGCTCATTCTTAGACCCAATGATATGTATTGGGCCCCTGTGCCCTGGTATTACAACCTTATGACTTGGAATTTGGAAGAGAGGTGCATTGGACATATGCTCTAAGGACGCTTTTTTTCATATATCGCTTAAAAAATTAGTTATTTGGGGATTTTTGACAACAAATGTATGTTTTTGGCTCCTATATGCCCTTGTATCAAAACCAAATGAGCTAAAACTTGGTAAGAACAGTGTGTAGCATATGTGCCCACTTAACTTCATTTTCATTTGCATACATTATTTCAAAGAAATTCTTGAATTGTGATTTTTTGCTATTTTTAGACTTAACAATATAATTTGGCTGCTATGCCTTTGTATTAATACCAAATGGCTAGAAATTCAGTACGAGGATGCGTACAGTTTGTCCCCACAGGACTCCATTCACACTCAGGATGAACATCACATAACAAGTATTAAATTTGGATTTTTTTGTTCAATTTTTAACGAAAAATATTTATGTTGAAAAATGGGTCACATTGAAGATCAGTCCATGGGGGGGGGTCTTTAAAAAAATCAATTTTGGAGTTGGATGATGTTTTGGACAGGTCAAATTCTGCAAAAGGTTGAAATAGAGCATTACATTTTGTGTGGAGATGGGGATGGATTGAACTATGCTGTATTTGCTTCTGAGCAAAAAAATGTCGGCCTTCTAGTTGTTTACATCTTTGCCAAAGATACCTACATACCAAAATGAAAATCCGTTGTGCCTTTCTTCAGTTATCCTGTTTGGAATGAAAAAAAAAATACTATGATCAAATACTATCATTACTTGTGCTAATTTACTCCTACTTTGTATAATTTCTATGTAATTCTGTACATCTTTGTCGAAGCTACCTATATAGCAAAGAAATGTCGTTAATCCTTTCTTAAAGTTTTGACAAAATGACCTTGCTATTCTAAAAGCAGCCACTAGGGGGGCCAAACGTATGTCATTTTTAATAAGCCATATTACTAGGTATCAAAGCTATGGGGAAACATGTTGCAAAATATTATGTAGTTCAAACTTGACAGGGGCTATCTTTGCTGAGAGGCATTCAAACAAGGATTTGAAACTGAAGTCCCTGATACAACATTACGCCCTAGCTCTTGTGTGAAAACAAACTGTGAACACCTGAACTGTACTGCATTGGGCTTTATGCTTGCAGCAACTATCTAAACTCGGCACAAAAGTTTGGCATATCAACTTTGGTATATCATATTTACGTTATTTCTGCATGAATTTTAATGTATTATATACCAATAGAAAGCTACTGTGATTCCCGTTCCTATGGTATCAACCTCGTTATCATTGGAAAGGATACCATAGGAAGGGAATCACAGTAGCTTTCTATTGATATATAATACATCAAAATGTATTTAGAAATGACTGAAATACGATATCCAAAGTTGATATGCCACTTTTGTGCCGAGGTAATGTATTTTTTCTGTGGTTGACAATGATTTCTTGAAAAATTTGTGGACAGGAATTTTGAAATGTTGATATCAGTTAATATGCAAATTTCTTTCTGTCGTCTGCTGTTATACCAAGCCATTGTTCTTGGTAGTCAGACGGGTAGAGATCTCCCACTGGGTCTGATCTATTTGTGATGTTGGGAGGATGTGCGGAGTCAATTTAGCAACTGACATCCTGGTAGGAGATAGTTTTTTATGCCCTGGGTCCAGATTTTGGATCTTTAATAAAAATGTCTGTACTTGAGTGATATACTTTTTATTACAGGTTCAAAGTTTCGGGGCCAGTCAGTGAGCACATCTACATCTGACAAGGTCTTGAAGACAAATGGAAAGCGATTAAGGTCACGGAGTAGAGGAAAATCAACCTCGAGTGAGTATAAAAAAATTGTTTTCCCTGATTTTTTTTCAATCCAAATGCGTGGAAATAAGACATGAAATCAAAGGTGGTACAGTTTATTCAGGTATTTTTTGTATCAAATCTAATTTCCGTTTTATTTTTTTTTCATTTTAGCAGGACCATTAACAAAAAAATCGCACTTACGTAATATTTCTAGTCTATTTTTACTAAATGATTACGCAAATGTTTATATGACCATCTAGTGCAATTGACATACCTGTGTAGTGTAGTTGTATGTCCAAAAGCAAAATTATGAACATGGTGTACTCTAGAGTGGCATAGCACACATGTATATGTTTGTATAATTAGTTACTTGATGAATAACTAAAGCACGTAACTGTTATTTCAGGTACAAAGGAGAGGAAGCAGTCTGCTGGCACATCCGCCTTACCTGACGAGATTTCAAGGCGACCTGCAAGTCGATCAGGGAGACGACAATCTTCTCTTCCTCTTGAACTAAAATCGCCCACAGGTGGGTAGAACGTAGCGATGTGCAAACGAAGATACATTTATATTTCAAAATCTCACAGATTTCAGGTCATTTTTCCACAGGTAAAGAGATCTAAAGACACTGCAGGTCTTTTCACATATCGCAGTGACACTCATATCCTGCTCATTGTGCAAGACAAAGACGCATTGATGAGTCATTAACTGTCTTCATGCTTGACATAGCTAACTGAGAAACGTGTTTCCCTGAGACAAACATGGCGGTCGGTTGTTTGGGGCAGCTTTCTACTGTAAGGGAGGGTATCAGGTTACCAGGGATCGCGGGGAGCCTACGGGTAACTGTCGTGACATTTAGAAAAGCAACCTCTAGCACGTTCCTTGCCAAAATTAAATATAATCATACCCTGTATTCGTAGTGGCTGTACTCTGTTGTTGAATGCTGTCTGAAATTTACAGGTGTTCTTCAAACCACACCAAAAGAACCACATTGTTTATAACGACATTCCCAAACTTCCCCACATTCAAGGACGAACAGAAAGCCACTTTTCTCATAAGGCCAAAGAAACCCACAAATTATAGAAAAACTCTTTGTCTTTCTCTGCTTCCAAAAAAGAAGTCAAACCAGGCCATGGAAACAACGGCATTCACGGAATCAAGGCTTTTTTCAAGCGCAAAGGATTGTGGCGGCAAAATTGAAATTTTTACTTCCTATGGTTTGTTCTACACTGACGCTTTGTAATGAAGGAGCATGGTGTGGGGTGCTTTCCTGAGCCAACCAATGCCGAAATATGATAAGGTCACTTTCCAGATTCGTTCCAGAAAAACAATGGAGTAGATGGGAAAACAGATTTCCAGTGCAATAATTCCACTGTGAAAATCATCTAATATCATGGATACATCACCATATATGAAAACATCCAAATTTTCAACACAAACTTTTCGTAAGACTGTATATGAAAAAAATGAATACAAAGGAAGACAATATATTTTTAGCACATGATAAGAATTTTGATGTGAGACCAGAGGATAGAAATTGTGACATGACATAGAGTATCTTCTTGTTCAATGTATAAATTATATGTTTAAAACTTTTATTCATGTCATTTTCCCAATATTATTCTTCATAGATATCTCTTTATAGAATATTATGGAGTCATTCATTTGCACTACTGATATTGAATTTGATGTACCTGTAGCTGGTAACAGAATTGCCAATTTCATCTTACCATTAGTGCATTAAACAATATCATTTGTGCATCAGAGAAATGTTTTAATGTATGTCAAAAGAAATCTACAAAAAGTGGTAACACATAATGGACCTAACATTAGGTGGTGAGATGTGAGATATCAAACCAGTAGTTCCTATCATAGCGATACTGATCACAATGCATCAGATATTGCACAAAGTTGTGTAAGATATACACAGCATTGTCTTGTTTGCTAAGGCCCTCACACTTCCCCTGAGTATATGGGGGAGATGTATAGGAGTTGGTATTCTACATGTAACTAGGATAGCACACAGGCTAGGATATTACTCCATGCCAAGGGAAAAGAAAAAAAATGGACACACAATAGATAAAGTACATTTTTTCAGTCCTATACTAATGTCAATTATACTATTTCAAGCTACTACAGATATGTTGTATATATTTTTCAAGTTACACTTTCAGGCAAGACATCATTGGTTCATAATATTGAGCATTACAATGCACAACATTATTTTGGGTAAAAACATCCACTCTGCTTGCAACACTAAAATAAATGGACAATAAAAGCCTCGGTCGATTTTAATCTTTAACCTACCTTCCTCATAGCTGTTATATTTTTATCAACAGCATTGCTGATTTGGCTTGGGCTTGGGCCTGTAAAGACGTATTATATACTCGATCCGTCAATGCGCCGTGCAAATCCCGGTAGACGATATGATGACTATGTTTTCCCGCCATTTCACATCCCGGGGTGTTCGGCCTTTCGAACGCGTTTCGGACGGTACCATTATACGTCTTCCGCAGGGGCCTCCTTTTGTTATTCGCATGGAATTATGTCAACATTTGATACTTCATCAATATCTAATATCGTTAGCATTTAGACGTCTTACCAAAAGTAGCTAGTGTGCCCCATGCGCATGTGTATAGTAAATTCCAGATTTCGCCATGTAACGTTACATTATAACATTAGACCGTTCTGAAAACGTCGCGTCCCCATGGGGTCACCTGCGGTCACGGATTGGTTCGAACTTTATGTTCGGTTCCATCACCCTGGTAACCTTGCGGGGCCGCGCCCTTTTTCACTCCCCGGCGAGCTCCATCGAATCACAGGCCGTAAGTTAACCGAGTACAATAATGGACTTCCTAGCGGTGAGTTGCGGATTTGCAGCGGGCTGTGTATGTAAGTTCGTTTGGCTGTGAGCTAGATAAGTCTAGAGGTTGTGGATCGACCTTCACGATATATGGTAGGTGTGTATTGGTTGTGATAAGGAAGGTCAAGTTCGAAAATGACCTTCCGTTGGTACTGAAGCGGGCTGTGAATGATTGTATGTTTTTTGTGGACAATATAACTCGAGGCAATGTGGATTGTTGCGCATGATATTCTGTAGATGGGTAGGGACTGCATAGAGTATAAATTCATTGTTGGACCACCTATTGGCGAGTTGAGGTACTGCAGCGGATCTTTCAAGTTGGACGTTAAATTTTCTGCTGGTGCCAGGTTGATGATTTTTTAGTGGTAAATAGGCCTTGGTGCAGGGAGAAATTGGTGAAGGTTTGGGCCTCCTAGCGGCTTGTTTCGAACTGCAGTGAACCTTTTCTAACTTTTGAGAAGGCTAACTCCAGTCGGGATTGATGGATATTCATTGTCTTCTACAGGCAGGTACTGTAGGTTATGATTAACATGATACCATGTCTATCCATGCAAAGTAATGTGTCATTAGTAATACATAGATATAGGGTAGAATGCGCTATCTTCTATAAAAATGGCGCGCATTCGAATAAAACACAGGAACAGATCTCAAACAGTGACGTTTCAGCAGTTGCAGGGAGTGTTGGTGAGATTCTATCGCCTGCCCACACAGGTAAGAATGCTCGGAAGCCAGGGAGAGCAAGAATCCGCCATGGCCAGCCAAAAATGGGCAGGACGATTAGAAACTAGATCTCGTCTCTGGGCTACCTATATAATATAAATTACGCGCCCTTTAGAGCTGAGTTGTCACGGTTGGATACACAAATGTATGACAAAGTCTATATGATAAGAACGTTTATGACCCGCAATTCTCTACCTCATTGTGTAATATTTTGTTTCCATATAAATTGTACCATGTACAGTCTTCGTACAATAAAGTTCTCCTAAAACCAAGGATCTTCTAAAACTGACACAAAACGACTGAGATGCGTATGAGGGGTGTACTGTGTCCGTTCACGCGTGTAAGTTCCGTATTGACATGTTTTGTCTTAGGTAAAGTTTGCCGCTGAAGACTTTTTTGTTCGACCAGCTACATTTCCCGTAAACTCTACCAAAATAGAAAATTATGCCAATACATAACGCGTAACTGGATGTGCGTACAAGTCTGAGCGGGCCATAGTGACACAGCCCAATTTTAATTGCCATCACTGTTCGAACTTCACTGATTTGGGAGCTGTGGACATGTGTATAATGTACTATCGAGATAAAACATGTCAATATTTTCGACGTTTCCACAAAGTAATATAGTTTTTGTACAACCCATTTAAGTATAATATACGACCCCTACAACTCGGGTAACTTAAGGCCTGTGATTCGATGGAGCTCGCCAGGGAGTGAAAAAGGGCGCGGCCCCGCAAGGTTACCAGGGTGACGGAACCGAACATGAATTTCGAACCACTCCGTGACCGTAGGTGACCCTACGGGACCGCAACGTTTTCAGAACGGTCCAATGCCATAATGTAACATTACATTGCGTAAACAGGAACTCACTATGTATGGGGCCACACTAACTATTCGGAAAGACGTCTAAATGCTAACCGTATTTGATATTGATGAAGTATTTATCAAATATTGACACAATTAATTCGTTGCGATTAACAAAACGAGGCCCCCGAAGAAGCCGCATAATGGTACCGTCCGAACCGTGTTCGAACGTTCGAATCCCGGGTATGTGAAATGGCGGGAAAACGACAGCTTTGATTGACAACGGCCCGAAAGATCTTGAATATTCACATTTATAGGCCTCAGCCTCGGTCAAAACAGCAGTTTTGCTGACAAATTCAGTGCATTTTGAAGTATCATCACTTGTTTGTTGAAACTGTCCACGGCTATTTGTTTTTGTTTTCAAATATTTTCACTGGAGGTCATTTTTATCGAAAAATTGTGAAAAAAACAATATTTTTGCTCTTTTTGGCCTAAAAAGGGCGTCAGCCTCGCTCAAAACAGCAGTATTGCCGACAAATTAAGTGTATTTTGAAGTATAAGCACTTGTTTGTTGAAACTGTCCGCGGCTATTTTGTTTTTGTTTCAAAGTATTTTCACTGGAGGTCATTTTTATCGAAAAATTGTGAAAAAAAAAACAATGTTTTTGCTCTTTTTGGCCTAAAAAAGGTAAGTGAAGGACTTTTAGGCAAAATAGCCGCGGATAAATTTCATCTAAATGAGGTAAGCTCTTATCTTGATTAATATAAAGGCTAAACGTGCTGTCCTCACCAAAGCTTGGACATGTGAAGTGAACGATTTTTTTAAAACCAAAATTTGTATTTCTAACCCCAAATTCCATTGATCCACATACAAGTCCACCAGTGTCTAGTACATTTTAAACAGTTCTAGCATTGTGTGAAGTTTCATCTTGATACGACTACGCGACAAAAAGTTATGAGGATTTAAGCATTTTGACATTAGCTCCATCGAATCACAGGCCCTAACGCTGGTATCAAATTAAGTCGTGTTGACCTCCATCACCGGAACCATAACCTTTGGGGTTATTTCTTATCAATCTTTTCACTGGCACAGTTCACGCTTCAGACATGACGTAATCACCTACATAAAGCACTATTGCGCAATATCCACGCTACACCATATTTTCCAAGTACAAAAATTCCCTGCAAAAAACATCAGAAGCCAAAAGACAAAAAAAAGCGCTAAGTACATTTTTCCCCTTCCAAAGAGCTACCCACATATACCAAATATCAGATCACTCTGTCCTCGCGTTCTCCGGTTATCTTGCTAACAGACATCCACTGTAGAAGGTTTCTATACACATACCTATTCCATTATGAAAATTACCTCTTAGTTTGCATAGCAAGCATACAATTATGTACATCATTACATAAGATATCTGCATACCTATAGTCAATACGATCCGTAAACCCCTGCTTGCATTACTCCTAAAAGCATAACACAAAAATCACTTTCGTCGCCCATGGGAAACCGCTAGGGGCCAAAACTTACACACCTTACTACGCTTTTACACAGCTACCTACGACTGAAAAATCATCACCCAAGCAAGTCCCGAACAAAAAAATATATAAAACGGAAGTTCTGCTACAGTACCATAACACGCCGCTAGAGCGCCCTGCCGTACCGTAATTCCTACCATTCCTTTGTTATGTCCAAACCTACGCACATACCAAATATTAAAACGATCCATTTATGCGTTCTCTAGTTATCAGGCTGACAAACGTTCCTCTGCCATAAAAACAGCGGTAAAAACAAACCCTCCGTGAAACGGAGGGAAATATCGCTTGAGTACCGACAGAGCACTAATGAAAATGTCATTTACGGCTCGCTGACATTAATATCATTTAAATGACGTCATATTATGCCATGATGACGTCGAATGTATCTTATTACTTGTATTTTATTTCATATGTAAATCATTTAATAATTTGGTGGTCATACGATAAATAACTTTAGCCCCCTTCACACGAGAGCATGAATGATTCGAAATGCTGTCGGCATGAAAATTCATTTCTATTCCTGGCAATTCCTGGCAATTTTTTTTTCAGAAATTCTAACTGCATTCCAGCTATTTGTGCCCGTTCTTTTTGCTGGCCCGAAAGTTTTTGACATCTTAAAAACTGTCGAGGTGCATTCGAAGTGGAGAAATATTGAATGACAGTCATTGTGGATTATAAGTGTATTTTAACTATTCTAACTGCAGTCTGACCGCATTCTGCGGCATTCCAACATTATTCGAAACATTCTAATCTCATTCGATGGAGAACCGAAACGGCAAGCCACCTCGAATCCTGCCAGAATGTGGCGGAAAGAATATCTGGATTGCAGTGAAAATGTCTAGAAAACACTACGAATTCACAGGAATAGAAAAGAACTTTCATTCTGACGGTATTCTGGCTCATTCCTTCCCGTATGAAGGGGATATAAGGCCCATACGGAATTCCCATCCGAATGGCCCCGAATGTGGCACAAATTTTGCAAATACTTCATTTCGGCTGGTTCTGCTTGATTCCTGCTGATTCGGTTTCAGTGTGAAGGCCTTATTAGGAGTTACAGGGGCGGACCTCAAAATTCCTACATTGCCCTATTCATTGTATGTATTAATTCCTTCTTCATGCAGACGACGTGTCCCACCATTTCGATTTCGTCAGCAGAAAAGTCGGTAGTACATGGAGCGACCTGGCTCGAAAGCTGGGGTTTGACCACAATGAGACTGATGAAATCCGAGATCAGCACAGAGACCATCGTCGTAGGTGCTTGGAGGTTCTTAATAGGTGGAAAGACAAGAAGGGCAAAGATGCTACACTGAAACGTCTGAAGACCGCTCTAACGTACATCGGCGGAAAGAACATTGCTGACATCTTAGAAGGTTTGTTCTTTCTCTGTGTCATCTCTCTGCTTGAGATTCGAATGCAACAAGTTTGTAATATCACTTTCTGTTTAAAAAAAGATAAACAAGACATATCTCCTTTAAAGCACGGCTTTTAAAATATTGACACTTATAGTGAATATCTGTATGTTATCTATTTTTGATGCGTAGATGCATGTCATCCTTGTGCCTTGTATTTGTTCCTTCTATTTGAAACCACAGCACAGTAGAATCGGATTGATGCAACTGTTGAAGAGTTCAAATGCGAGTTGAATGGATTGATTGAAATTTGTTGATTGAAATTTGTTGATAACAGTGATTTTAATTTAAAGGAAGCCCGAAAAACGTTTAACATTTAGCTATTTAGTGGCGCGGTAAAATGAGCCTGTGGATTAACTCGTAGGTCTTCTTGTGCACACAATCTGCACAAATGGGGTATCAAAGATGAAACGGGACACATATATGATGCAACATGTACACTATGTAGCAGTGGAAGCATAGAAGATTATGAGCATATGTTCTTTAAATGTGAAAGACTGTGTAATTTCTGAGAATTAGTTAACACATTTGTACCCTTGCCCAACATAAAAATTACTTTGCAGGAGATTTTATTTGGAAAAATTGATCACTTAATAACTGCTAAAGACCAGAAAAATAGAACCTTTACTGTTACTGTTGCTAAATGGACAATCTTTAAAACCTGGATCTGGCATAGAAAAGACCCACACCTGTGCATTACTAGCCTCTTTAATGTCTTTGAAAAGGACTTCGAAGAACGGATATTCCATGATAGACTGACAGTCAATGTAGATTGATTGTACAAATTTTCTATTGATAGTTTGGCATGAACTGCACCTACTGTTAGACTTCTCCATTTTTGATCATAGTGTAATATCAGACTGTACATATTCCTTAAGGTTCCCCAGATGTACTACATGTATTTGTCTCTTCTAACTGTTCCACTACCCATGTACTGCATGTAATTCGTCCAGACACACCAGTATATGTTATCCCTCCATGTGCAATGGTACTCGACTGTACAAAATCTAGTCTTAGTTGTTGACAAATGTACTGTTGTTGTTGTTTAAAAAAAAAAAAAAAAAAAAAACAGGCTAAAAAAAACAAAAACAAAAAACAAAAAAAAACAAAAAAACTCGTAGGTCTTCTTTTTCTCTTTACCTTCGCCAGAATGGCTAAGGTTATTTTGGGGGCTTGTGAGTCCGTGTGTCTGTGTGTCTGTGTGTGTGTGTGTGTGTGTGTGTGTGTGTGTGTGTGTGTGTGTGTGTGTTAACAGCATAACTCAAGAAGTCTTGGATGGATCCCGATAATATTTGGTAGGTGGGTAGGGGTCGGAAAAACAAAGGTCAAGTTTGATAATGGGCCCCCTAGCGGCTTGCTAAGGTACTGCAGCAGAACATCAATTTTTTATATCTCCTGTTCTGGACATGCTGTGATCATGATTTTTGAGTGGTAGATAGCCTTTGGGGCAGAGAGTAAGTGCTGTCAGTTTGGGCCCCCTAGCGGCTTGTTTGGAACTGCAGCCGCCGATTTCCTTTCAAACTTTGGATGAGAATAATTCGAAAACGTGTAAATGGATCGTCATGATTTTTGGTATGTAGATAGCCCAAGTAATAATGTTCATAATGAAATACTAATTATGTAATTTAACAGCTAATTTGCATACTCAATGAGGAAAGTTGATAAATCCTCTGCACTCCGTGATAGCACTTTCAAATTTGTCACATATGTAACTGAGAAAGATGGCAGAGAGTAAGAGGTGTATGTTTGGGTCCGCTGACTTCTTTTCTTGAACTGCAGGAGCCGGTTTAGTTTCCTACTTTGAGAGAGAATAAGTCAAGAAGGGATAAAAGGATCATCATGATTTTTGGTATGCTGATAGCTTAAGTGATGCTTGATACAATTCAATATTATTATGTAAATAGGGAGCTTTGTACATGTATAAGCAATGGCGAAATGTTATGTACCAACTCCAGGCATATAAAATAAAATGTAATGAGTACAACATTTGTCTACAGACATCATTCTACATAACAAACCTGGTTTATTTGGCAAAGGTATGTTTTCTTTCTTTCTTTGGCAGTCCAGTCTCAGGAGACCATCTGTGCGCCTCCGGAAGGTTGTCTTCTGTTGTGGCTTCTGATGTGGCTCAGGAGCCCACTCTGCGATCTGCAAACTCTGTTGCACTCAGTACATGTGTGCCGTCCAGTTGAGAGTGCGTTTGCGGCTACATTCTTCCTTCTTTTCCGCTTCTCTTCTGCGACCTCTCCCCTTCTCCTGTCGGCGTCCAAGACGCCGTTGTGCACGGCTGTGTGCAGCTCTGTCCTCAGCCTGCGTTTCCCAGGTTGCAGGAGAAACGTTACATGATTTTCTGTCTAGTAGGTATGTGTAGGAATTTGTAATATCAATTGCTTAAAATGATTACCTATTCCTCTGTTGATATATGTTCGCCTGTGTCCACGTAGTTTCCGTTTTCTAAGATTTGTAACTTATTAGTCTCTCTCCCCCACGACCACCCCCGGTCAAGGGACCGGTAAGCGGTAAGCGGTAATTCTCTCTCCAGATTGATTTTGGATCTTCTTTGGATAGCTTCGAAATATGTCTCAATTTCTTCTCTGTATAGTGTTACTTTGTATTTTTTATTATAAATTTTGCATTCTTTTACTTTACAAATGTACATTTGTCTTCAGGTTTTGACAGTCTGAAACTGCAGTATGTGGTTTGTACCAAGCACTTTCTAAAATGCCATGTAAACCTGGGTTTTACGTTTTGTTCATATCATGAAAGTACCTAGCCGTTTATTGTATGTATCGCTTTCCTCTTTTACTCAGAAGATGTGTCCAGCCATTTTGATTTAGTCAGTAAAAACATCGGCAGAGGCTGGGACGGTCTGGCTCGAAAGCTGGGGTTTGACCACAATGAGACTGATGAAATCCGAGATCAGCACAGAGACCATCGTCGTAGGTGCTTGGAGGTTCTTAATAAGTGGAGAGACAAGAAGGGCAAAGCTGCTACACTGAAACGTCTGAAGACCGCTCTGAAGTATATCGACAGAAAGGACGTTGCTGACATCTTAGAAGGTTTGTTGTTTCTACCTTCTCTCATATTTGTGTGCAATGGATATAGGGTTAATGTCCCGCCCTGAGGTGTATACGGTGCCATAGTTTATGGCGGTTCCTATAACCACCGAATGAAGCAACCGAGTCCGCGTAGCAGACGAGGTCGTTTATGAGGTGGTTATTAACGTTATTATCATATAGACATTGTCATATATCTAGACGTGACGACTCCAGAGACCACATTACATTACATACATTGTAACGTTAGCCCATAGACGAGATCCAGTTTGCTCGTCCGGCCCTTTTTCTTGCTGGCCGGGGTGGATTCTTGCTCTCCCTACCTTTCGAAACTTCTTACCTGACTTCTTTTTATGTGGCTGGGCGATAAAATATCACCAGCACTTCCTGCACCTTTCGTATACAGCACGGTTTGCGATCTATCTCTATGTACTACAAACGCGTCCGAACTGCCGCCATTTTTTTTTTCATTCGCGGGATGTGTGACTCTCGTTCCCAGTGCTGTAAACTATTCTACTCACAAAATAACCTTGCATGTACAGTACTCTGTGAACGAGACATATGCCCGTTTTGTTGGTGCAGGTGGTAATGGGCTCATAATCACCTGGCATATGGCAGAAATGGAGCCTTCTGATTGGTCCACGGCACCTGGCTATATGATAATACGCAATATTACTGTTGGTTTACAAAAGAGGCAATAATATCAAAGCAAGAAGCACACATAAATGTATGGCAGGTCATAAATATTTACCATGATTTATATGGCGTCGTATTATTACATAAATGCTAAACCGTGCGTATCTAATGCAGTAATAGGTCTTACTTAAGTTTCTGAAATATTTTCGCTTAATACTACTTCAACACAGGCCAGCAAAAATATGCTGCAGCCCTCCCCACACACAAAGTTCTGAAAGCTGGGAGCACAGTGGAAGAGGAGGATGTAAAAATTGAGTTTCCACCTGGGTCCGTGGCAGAGGATACTTTCGTCTCAGTCGAGGTAAGTCTGATTCTAGACTGTTTCGATATCTAGCTTTGCAGCAGTATTCCCAGGTCTATAAAAATAATAAGTGTATAGATTTGCAGCTGTGGAAATATCTACAATTGGCTGAAAAAGTATCCCTAATTCAGTGCTTATCAGAGAACAGTATTGCTATGCTTATATTGCTTATTTGTTTATTTAAAAGAAATATGTGCCAAAACGCAAGTAAACGTATTGATCATTGATAAAGGACAGTTTAGGTATAAATACTGATTGTTATGAGAGATTTATGATTACAAGGTAGATATTCAGATATATCAAAAAGTGTAGTGATTTGGAACATTTTTATGAGCCCCAACTTGCCCGTCCTTTTGAATCTGGATAGGAAATAACGACGACAGTTGATTGACAGGCAGTATCCTGTTATCATGCCTGTCAATCAACTGACGCTGTTATTTTCTATCCAGATTGATCGCATGCCGAACGATCACCCCGCTGCAGCTACCTTTGCAGCAGTTACACCTCTCTTGATGGTCACTAAGAGCGAGTTCCTGAAGCCTGTAAAAATCACGCTTCCTTGGTGTTGGCACGCCGACGGTGGTTTAGGGACAGCTGTGCTAGTCTGTGACAAGAATAACTGGTCCTTTCTTGAAACTGAAATTGAAGAAACGCCAGATGGAGTTGTGATTGAAGTATCACATTTTTCACGGTAGGGACTGTCGTATGCTCATTGACTTTTTTTTTTATTTTCTAAGTGCACGCATATGCATATCATTCCAGTTGAAGGTAAATACAATTACATGGCAGTTAACGTTTAGTACAGTTTAAGAATACATGGCACTGTCTTATGCTCATTGACTCTTTTTATTTTCTAAGTGCACTCATATCATTTAAATTGATGGTAAATTCTCAGTACAGTTTTTAGAATTGTTTATTACTGTTTGCCCATGCGTTAACCGACAACACTAATCACATATGTGCTCCAGTACATAACAGTTAAAACTACACACGCAGAGTGGGGAAGTGTGGTATTTATAGATTTTCAATCAGTATCTTTTTTTTCAGCCTGCTGACATTTAAACCACACCTGCCAGGGGCCGCGGCCATTGTCGACGCATTGAAATCATCATTAACATTGTGGAACTCGGCTTCTGAATCGGCCTACATAATAATCGATCCTGTGATAACAACAGTTGACGACAGTCGCGTAGAGCTACTCTGCATACCAAGACTGCATGATCAGGATGATCCCTTCAACTCAGAAGGATCTGGGCAGAAGGAAAGGCGTATGATTCCAGTCCGAATGAAAAAAGGAGAAAAGATTTTCCTGGAGTTTTCAGAAGACAAAGAGGTGGTACCAAAACCCGGGTACATTCCTGAGTTCGGTATCTACTTTGTCCATCCCAGCCGTGACAGTGGGCATAACAGGTACATGCTGCATTACAAATGTTTCAAAATAACTCTTAACATTACAAAATCGTTACTTCTTGCAAGAAGTACCATTATAATACTACTGCTACAACGACTCTATTCATAACTCACTGACCATTATACCAACTATACATTGCATATACATAAGCCGGCTACACAAGATAGAGACATATAAGGAGAAAAGATCATCAACTGATAGTAATAAATGTCTTGGTGTGGCTCTCTATTGTACAAGCTATATATTTTTAAAGTTTTCTTATCATCTTGTTTGGTAGGTGCGAAATTAAGGTGATGAAAAAGCCCGGCGTTCGAAGAAAAAAAGTGTACGAGGGACTAATTCAGTTCACCAGAAAGGACAGAAGGGGTACACCCATACAGAACCCAGATGAAAGCCTCTACCCAGTGATTTTCGAACTTCTAAATTCTCCAACAGGTTTGTATTGATATTTATTTATTTATTTATTTATTAGGATTCTCCATTTGGAGGGTATGGCGAAACAGGTGTTAAGAACACCTTTTCAAAGCCGCCATACACACATGTGCACATGTTCGCACATGTCTACACGCGGCGGGGTTATACCGCCCCTTACGGCACAAATCCCGCCGCTGCGCCAGTTGATCTCACTTAACATGATAACATGCTTAATCATAGCCAGAAAGCACAATTAAACGTACATGACAGAGTTGATGTACGTACACTTCAGAAACAATCTAATTAGATTATTGAATACCCTGCCGCAGTATGCACATGGATCCCTGTCATAACTGCTGTGCGTTGCTAAGAGATTTATACCGGGTGATAGAAGTATACGTAATGCTATTGAAACAGACAGAAATCTAGATATAGTACTTTTTGTATGTATATCTATGTATAATATTTTACACGTGGTTCGTAGAACTCATTTCATACCTAAAAATCCCATCCATCTTACAGCACATTCAGTGTGTATGTGGTGACAATAGGTACTTAAACTAAACCTGCATAGATAAGTACGAATCATCAAATAAATGTCTTTTTACAGATGAGCCTCCAGTAAAACGACGACGAAGGGCAGGAAAGAAGGTACCGGCAACGAAGAGTAAGAACGTTTTGTATATTTGAAGCACAAAATGTTGTCGATATTACTTTCCCAAAGCTAGGAGAAACACCTATTGTCACTCTCTATTTAGATTAACAACGATGGAAATGCATTGTTTAAAAATGGTAAATTCATAAGATAAAGGGTATGGAAGTGTTTGCACAGGAGCTTTCAGGACTTACATGACTTAAGTTCAACGACCCCATACCGTTACCAAATGTTACACCTTTACGACTGATATATATGAGTGTATCTCATTCTTTTGTCACTTACGGTCCTCCTTTGCAAAATCTATATCGGTTAATTATCTTCCTCAGCCAAAGAACTGAAGTTGCCCTAAAGATGACAGTCTCATCTTAAAACTCTTGTTATGCTAGCTATTTATAATGAATCATACAAATAAGGTTCTCTTTTGCATGTTAATATTTAATGATGTCCGCCCTCACATAACTGCCTAATTAAAAAAGTTTGACATTTTCATCATTGACCTGGTTAGAATTTTAGTGTCCTCTCAGTAAATATGGAAGATTAGTCTTCATTTGCGTAATCTTTATCATCGAATGTCCTTATCTTTCTCCGTTACCTATACCACATATTTGAATAATCCTTTCATTCTATATATCGGGTTTATAAAAGTCCCTCAGTGATTATGCAAATTGCATTCTGATAGCCAACTAGTCATAAGAAGGGTCACTTATGCTTAAAATTATTATGATCCGTCAACCTCTTCTTAAGTTATTACCCTTTAAAGTCTGAAACAACATACACACACACGCACACACATACAAAATAATGCAACCAAAAACCTTCTTGGCTAAGGTAATTACGCATTGTTTAGCATACTCTCCCTCTCTCATGTTTTATGAATAGTTATCAGACGGCTAATAGTATTTTTCATGGATGCATTGCTTTTTTCCTTTACGCAGACGATGTGTCCAGCCATTTCAATTTCGTCAGTAGAAAAGTCGGCAGTGCATGGGATGACCTAGCTCGTGAACTGGGGTTTGACCACAACGAGACTGACGAAATCAGAGACCAGCACAAAGTCCATCGTCGTAGATGTTTGGAGGTCCTTACTAGGTGGGGAGACAAGAAGGGCAAAGCTGCCACATCGAAACGTCTGGAGACCGCTCTGAAAAAAATCGGCAAAAGGGCCGTTGCTGACATGTTATAAGGTTTGTTCCTTATCCCTGCTATCTCCCTGCCTTATATCTATAAGCAGTGCGTTTTCTTCGAATTTCCTTCTGGAAGACATATTACCATAAAGGCTAGGAAGGTAACATTTGGGAGAAAATACAGGTTAGTTCATTCATCGCCCTCCTTGTGTAAAAATGGATTGTCTCTAAAATTTTTGCAAAACTGAAATGTAAAAACAACTTGTGGAAAGTACTTCTTGTCTTTTACGGCCATATATAAAGGAAATGCCAAAAACTTGGAACACTAAAAACAAATGATCCCATTGCGAAATGGAATTTGAATAGAAATTGTTCCTCAGCACAGGAATGGACTCTTCCAGTGACACGCAAAAGAAAAGTGAATCCAAAACAATAGAAAGAATAACATGGAACAAAAACTACTGAGAAAGATTTCAAGAGAAAAAAAAATATGGCACACACGGAAGATAAACCATTGATGTCCAAATTATCCCTTAACCAACTGAGTTTCCCGGAGAGGGTACAATTAAAGTAAGTACGAGTAATAAGTGATTTGTAGGGTCAGTAAGGATTCCAGGAATACCAGTCTACTAGTAATATCAATCACTGAACAAATAGTCCAATGACTTCAAGGTGCAGATGACTAATTTATTCTTCCTTTCAGGTACCGACAATCCGTAATTCGGGATGCAGGTCGGAAGAAGTTTGCCGATGTTCAACCGATGTATTTCCATGATGAAGGAGATATGACATGAATGTTTTATTGCTATTGATATCAATTCTATATTTGTTGTGTTCTCAATCAATCAATCAATAACCTGTATGAAATTTTCCTTCGCAAATAAGGTTTTGTTTTCGTTGCCGTTGTCTTTGGGCTTGTTTGTGCGTGCCTGAGTTTGTTCATGGGTTTGTTTGTTGGCGGAATGACCGAAGAAATGGGTTGGAATCTTTGTAGGTGTTGACAAACTAAATTCAAATTAGACCATGGATCCTTGATGGGATGGATTTTTTATATCTCATTTCTAGACATGCTAAAGTAATGGGCTTTGAGTAGAAGATGATAAGCTCTTGTTCTCTGGATAGTTATTTCAATGAATATGTTTGGGCCCACTAGCAGTTTTCGTAACCCACAGGGACCGATTTCGTTTATGACTTTAAAAGAGAATAAATGAAAAAAAAAATCAATTATGTAACTGTTTGAATCATACTACAAGAAAACGTTCTTATAGCGTGGTAGTCAGTGACGGAAGTGTCAAAACATCTTGCGTTCGGTCGAGTTAAGTAAAGGTGATCATCAACGGATAGAAATAATCTAAAACTTAAATTTGCATGATGAATTAGAATATGCTACAATAGCGTCAATTCCAAGTCACCGAGATGGTTTTGAAGTAATATTTGTAATAAGTTTGAACTATTTTGAGTAAAAGAACATTTCAGTCACTAAAGTTCGTAATTGTTCAAACATTTCAAAATGAAAGTTCAAACATGTTTGAAACTTTTTATATTTGTTGGAACATTTGGGAAAGAAATGATATCAATATCTCTTTATTTAGAACAATTTTCAAACATCTATGTGTTTTTGTTATTGTTCCAACATGTTCCAACATTTTGTGTCATTTTTTCCCTCCATGAAAACTTTTATTGACCCCATAAACAAAGCTGCTAAGCTTGGTCCTTTGTTTAGCTCTTGTATTTTTAGATTTTCTGGTGAGTCTTTTGTGAGAAGGTGGCAGACAGACATAATTTCCTGCACTTGGCAGGGATGTGTGAATTGCCCTCTTCCCAGCCCACTGACCCAGTTTCATCATATTGTTTCCATGTTCGAACATGTGATCACAAATGATGCATCTATGTTGGAACAGTTTAGAAACTAACAGAAATAATGTATTTGATGTTAGAAATGTTTCTAACATGTTTGAATACTATAGAAACATTTAGAACGTCACATAGATGTTGTAAATAGTTCTAAACAGTTACTTATCACAGTTAGATTGTTACAAAGATTTCCAAATTGTTGGAACAAAAGGCAAGAAACACCCTCTCGGTAATATGGAATCGACTCTAGCCTTCTAAGCAAATATGTGTTCCTGTGGTCGTTAGGGAGCTCACACGTAATAACAGGTATTTTTACACCTGTTCGCTGAATTAATTGCATTAAATTGACAGTCTAGTTCCAGTTGTCTTCATATATATCTCCCCATTCACTAATAAAAGACATCTGAAACGTCATCTTGTTGTGTACCTTTACCTGTATAGCCTTGTGCCTTGATAATAAAGGGGTTAATGCCCCAACCCGAGGTGTATATGGTGAGATAATCCCTGGTCAGGTGCGATAACCACCGAATAAACCACCGAGTGAGCGTAGCGAACGAGGTGGTTTATGAGGTGGTTATC
>NC_049993.1:4039533-4047346 GCF_000003815.2 Branchiostoma floridae | reverse complement strand
TAAGATATTTTGATACCCATGTGTCTTGTTAAAATATTTTGATAGTATTGTGCCATGTTAAAATATTGTGATAGCATTGTGACTTGTTAAGATATTATGAAAGAATTGTGACTTGTTAAGATATTTTGATGTCATTGTGCCTTGTTGAGCTATTTTGATAGCATTGTGCCTTGTTGAGCTATTTTGATAACATTGTGCCTTGTTGAGCTATTTTGATAGCATTGTGCCTTGTTAAGATATTTAGATACCCGTGTGCCTTGTTATATTTCAGCCATACCATAGGTATGGTGAAATATATTGTATTCGTAATGTTTCTTCTTCTTCTTTCTCCTGTCAAATCTTCGGAACACGGTATCTCTGTTGTTCCTGAACTGAATGGCTTGAAATTTGGCACAAGGGTAGAGTGGGCCAATACCCCAAACGTTTTTTTTCATTTTTTTTTCATATCTGCCTTTAAAATGATTTTATTAAGGTTTTTGGTCATCTCACATGTACCCTTGTTTTAGAACCGGATGACCTGAAATTTAGTATAGGAGTGCCCTAGACATATGCGCACATGGATTCATTAACACTTGAGGCATACAGTACAACAAAATGCTTAATTTTGCGATTATTTGGCCATTTTATGACCAAAAACGTACACTTTTGGCTCTTGTGCTCTGGTTTTAAAACCAAATGACCTAAATTTTGATAAAAGGGTGCACTAGATATTCATTCAAATGACACATGTATAATTTTTGGCATAAACTACTTCAAAATGATATATTTGGGGATTTTTTGTCATTTTCCAATAGCCAGAAGGGTCAATGACCTTAAGGTCGTTGATCCTCAGCTGCAGATTGCACCTACTGGCATGTATGTCTATTTAATCTAATTAGATAGGTAACCAATCACTTAGCCTGAATCTATATCCTAAAAAGGGGGAGGTGGCAGCCAATCAGCGAGCCCGGTGTTATCTGGTAGAGTCCATTCTTACACGGAGGGGTTCATTTTCTTTTAAATTCATCATTGGAATGGTGAAGTCTTTCAGTGGGTGTATTTTTGGACAGGTCTATTTTGCAATTTTACAGAAGGTGTGCTGGAAGAGTCTATTCTCGCACGGAGGGTGGATTATTTTAAAATTCATATTTTGGACTTTGGTGACTTCTAGTTTGTCAAAATCTTTCAGTAGGGTTATTTTTGGACTGGTCTAATTTGCAGTTTTGCATGGGTGTGCTGGAAGAGTCCATTTTTGCATGGAGGGGGGCTTTTTTAAAAATCCATTTTTTTGGACTTCAGTGATTATGTCAAAGTCCTATTTTAGCGGATTTATTTTTGGACTGCTCTACTTTACATGGAAGAGTCCATTTTTGCACACGGAAGGGGGATTTTTTCAAATTCAGTTTTGGACGGGTGATGATTCAAAATTCAATTTTTAGTGGAAGTGTTTTTAGACTGGTCTATCATACCTTTTCATGCACTGGGACCTTTTTTGCTGAATTCAATTTTGGATTTGGTTTCTTATTCAAAAGGCCAAGGTTTTAGTGTGAGTATTTCTGGACTGGTCTATTGTGCAAATTCACATAGGCTGCACTGGAGTCCATTCTTGAACGGGGGAATTTTGTAAGATTCATTTTTCGTTGAATCGTCATTAGTAAAAGTGATTTTTCAAATGGGTGATTTTGAAATAGTCTATTGTTGCATGGGGAGGGAGATGGCTGAAACATGCTGTATTTGCTCTCAAACAAATGTCGGCCTTTCTAGTTATTTATCTAGATATTTCGATAGTATTGAGCGTTGTTGAGCTATTTTGATAGCATTGTGCCTTGTTGAGCTATTTTGATAGCATTGTGCCTTGTTGAGCTATTTAGATACCCGTGTGCCTTGTTAAGATATTTTGATAGTATTGTGCCTTGTTGAGCTATTTTGATAGCATTGTGCCTTGTTGAGCTATTTTGATAGCATTGTGCCTTGTTGAGCTATTTTGATAGCATTGTGCCGTGTTAAGATATTTTGACAGCATTGTGCCGGCCTTCTAAAAGGAATGTGTTGTGACGGTCTATGGATGTTGACCTCAGTGAGTGGAAAATGATTCCTAAAGTACTTACATAAGCAGTAAGCTGCTTTTACCAGATGTATCCCTGTCATTATATACCTCATGCATACCTGGAAGTTTTTGCATTTCCTATGTGTACATGTATGATCCATGACGCCATGGGTACTATCTTAGTAACAGAATGCTATGATTGCTTTGATTATTGGATGACCTATGTGTTTGGAGTGATGGTGTTAATAGTTTGTAGTGATGGTGTTAATTATGCTGAACTTAGATTTATAGGACGATTATCAGTTACCTGTCTTACTGCAGTCAAAGCTGGTCGGCCAACCACCTATCGCAGCAAATCACTGCTAGTGACAAACCACAAACAGTCCCATCCAACTTTAGATAGTTAAGACCCTCTGTTAAGCAACCAATTGTCTTTCCCAACCAGTTACCACTTTTTACAGAGAGCACCACAACTCCTTTTCAACAACCAAAATTGATAAAACGGCAGCACCCAGCCTACGACGTAGCAGCAACAATTTCCAATTGAGGATAGCTAAAAAATTGTCTCCGTCGGCTATTAATCTCATTTTAATACTGGGGTCAGAACACTTTTGATACACATAGTAATTTTCGTAACTAAAACCTTTTTTGCTGCTTTAGGGGTTAACCAGTCATTAAAAATGTTTTATGAACACGAATCTAATACTTTATTAATGATGAAGTCGATTTGTATACATAAAAACATAAACTTAAATAGATCACTGCATCTCATAAGAGAAGATATCATTCCTGTAGAATGATATTAATATCATTTAAACGTCAATAAATCAACCGACTTGTCTGTAATCTTTCTCCTCAGCTACACGTTTATCTCAGTCCCTTGACTGGATACTAAGGCCAGGTTTGACTGTTTAATTTTTGACATTGAAGACACTTTTCTTATCTTGTATGCACAATACCATTGTAGTATTGTACTTTCAAGCATAAATAAACTGACTGAAACTATCATGGTTTATGACTTATTTTTTACGATGTCATTGAGGTTTGTGAGTATCAATTTCCACATTTTGAGTGAGTGAATCTGATACCTCTCTTATTACAATATTTTAAAAGAGTGAGAGATATGTAGAAGGATAAGCGAAGTCTAAGATTATGTCTGTAGTATGTGCTTAGGTGAAAGTCTGTGGTTCTAGCCAACGTATTAAGCGTCAAAGGTCCATCCCAACTGTAAAAACGTCAGCTGTTACAGCAGGGATGGACTTAGAGTGTTGGAGAATATGAGGGCTGTATCGAAATGCAGAATGAAAAGAACTTGGTATAGCCGAAGACAGGAAGAACTAGACTCTTGAAAATCATACCTGCCTTTGTCCTCAGTGTCCTTAAATCACTTGATGATTTATAACAATGAATAATAATCAATGAAGTTTATTGCATTTTCATGCCCCATTGGGGCTAAATGCAGTCAGTTTGGTACAAAAGGTAGTAAACGAAAAATTATACATATACTATAGTTTATATGCATCTTCTCTCTTCCTTAAACATTTGTAGATGAACTTATACAGAGATTTTCCAGTATATCGTGGTCAGATGATGACATGAGATATTTGAACACATCTTCCTTCGTTATGGGTGCATATTTCTGATCTACATGTGTAGCATTAACGAATGTATTGCGAAGATCATAGTACAGTGAACACTCTAGGACAAAGTGTATTTGGTTTTCTACATGCATGTGGTTCTTATCGCAAAATATACATAGTCTATCATTAGGCGGAATTTGGTTGTATCTACCAGCTTCAATTTCCAATGGGCGATCGCTGATCCTTAGTTTAGTCATGTCTCGGCGATAGCTAAAATTTGTTATATCCAGGTATTTTTCTCTTTCATTCAATTCTTAAATTTTCTGTAGGTTCTTAGCTTATTTCGTTGGTTTTCCTTCGTGCCAGGAGAGTTAAGATCTGAGTAAAAGTTTTGAGGAAAGGTGTCTTTCAGTCTTTGTTTTACTTCGGACTGAGCGAATTAAGGGTTGTGATCAATATTTAGCAGAAGGTAGGCAAAACCTGACTCCTCCAGGATAGCCAACATGGGATTTTACGTTTGTGTAAGTCCTGTTGAACAAGGAAAGCTGCAAATCGAAGGCTGTTTGATGGTATTTTTTAAACTAATCGTTTGTAATATGAATACAATCTTGTGTACACTTCGATCCACAGGAGATACCTTCCAAGTTCTGCCCTTGTTCCAAGATTACTCGCATTTTTCTTACGCCTAATATTGATTTACAAAACTTAAGATGTTCAAGTGGAGACTTGTCATTCAATCCACTCTTGCCCCACACCTCTGCACCGTAAATTAATATTGGGACTACGCAGGCATCAAATAGTTTACAATACACTGTTTTGATGCTGAAAAGAGCCCTGGACATTTTTTTGCAGCGCTTTCATTGCTGTGGTGAAATTGCACCCAGCTGTAAACACCACTCCTAAACATAGCGCGGAGACAAAAACAGCACACTCTGACCCACAGATGACTTTGATAGTTTAATTCCAGGATATCATCCAGTATGGATCCCACGCATGACGTGGTGAAGAAAATACACAGTTGTAAAATGCCTATTGACAAGGCACAAATTAAATGATATCGTGAAGAGGCTGTTGTCATAATGTGCTTCGCTAAGAAACAATCAGACTTCTACAAAATTTTATTATATAAATGGGTGACTAGAGGCACCTATAATAAAATTTCACTTTTGTGCCATCTTGAAATATATCATAATTTCCGACTGTCAATATTTATTCCCCTTACTAGACTTTTTAAAAAATTGTTTATATGATACCCATTCCCATTCTAAGACAGCCACAAATAATGCTAAAAAACTTTAGATACAGCCACTTATAATAGTAAACTAATGATAAAAACGTTAGGTACAGCCACTCACAATGGTAAAATAATGATTAAAAAAACTTCAGGTACAGTCACTCACAATGGCAAAATAATGATAAAAAACTTCAGGTACAGCCACTCACAATGATGGAATAATGATAAAAAACTTTAAGTACAGCCACTAATAATGGTAAAATAATGATCAAAAACTTTAGACACAGCTACTCATAATGATACAATAATGATAAAAACTTTAGGTACAGCCACATTACATTCGCCGTTTCCAAAAAACAATTTTTCAACCATCCTCTAAATTGTACAACGCAGCTGCATAGTGAGCAGAGGATGTTATCTACATGTATATAATCAAATGGGCATGGTCTTATGTAGAGTAAATGTGCTCAACATATAGACGTAAGGGTACGGGTATTATTCTTTTAGGTTCTTTGGGAAAGCGTCCAAGTAAGACATGTGTTTAATATAGGCCACAACGCAAAGCAATTACTCATGAATGAGACCATGAGGCATTTACTTGCTATCATTTGATGTTTTCCGGGCATCCCAGGGATACATCCCAGTCCTCCATTTCTCGTTAGGCTATGTTGATGTGACTATATGGATGACATCCACGCGCGCACCAATTTTCATCCGTTTTCAAGAATATTGTAAATCGTACAAAACAGCTGTAAATTGAGCACATATTTGCCGTAAATTGAAAAAAAATCGAAAACTGGTTACTACTGTATGAATGAATGTATGAATGCCAAAGGATATTCAAAACCCAAAGAAATGCGAGAGAACAAAATTTAAAAACATGCATCGTTCTTCTCTATGCCATACTTTGTGTGTTTAGCCATGACTTCAACCTTCCTGACCCCTTAGATTTCAAAATAAAGGTAACAATTCATTCGAACGCACGCATCGGTTTTATTTTTTTTAAAGGATGTCATTGATATAATCAAATCAACATTGCTGGCCTCAGAATCAACGTTTTATCATTTTGGCTTCTTGCAAATAAAGGGATGCTGGCTGTCACATCTCCCAGTTTTCCACTGGCCTATTTCTCCTCGGCCCATCATCAGCCAGCCTGGCTTCTATAAGAAAGAAGAAAATACATATTTAACTTTTATAGTCCGGGTAATGTTCAACTCTCTTTGTGTCGATCGTCATATCAAACATATTATTGATCAGTCTAAATTCTCTTGGGCAGTTCTTACATACCTTCCAGATGATAAATAAAGAATCATTCACATGGTACTGAGACGGTGAGAGAGTGGAAGAGGGAGAGAAAGGCGGAGAGAGAGAGAGAGAGAGAGAGAGAGAGAGAGAAAGAGAGACGGGGAGAGAGAGTGGGAGAGGGAGAGAAAGGCGGAGAGAGAGAGATAGAGAGACGGGGAGAGAGATGGAGCTCGAAGGAGAGGGAGAGAAAGACGGAGAGAGACAGAGAGAGAGAGAAACGGGGAGAGAGTGGGAGAGGGAGAGAAAGGCGGAGAGAGAGAGAGACGGCGAGAGAGAGGGATCTCGAGGGAGAGGGAGAGAAAGGTGGGGAGAGAGAGAGAGAGGAGGGGGGGGGGAGGAAAGGGCGCTGGAACACACACCTTAGAGTACATGCCGGCACAGTTCCCTCCAGCTTTCCCGATGAAGATGAAAGGTCCTGCCACTGTTGGCTGGCCCTTAGCCCAGTTGGTGTAAGAGACCGGTGATCCATCTGTCCACTTCAAATCGCTTCCCCACAGCTGCAGAATAGAAATTACTGGAAACAAATAAGTTATCATATATCAGACTCCTACTGCGGAATGAAGGGTAGAGGACTGCGGAAAGACACAAGTGCTCCATATGCCGAAGTCGCTGTGACTCCGACTGGTATACGGCTTATGCTACATTCACAATTGGAAAGGGGATCATCCCGTCGTGGAGCTAAGAATCTGCTCTGTTCTGTATCGGGCGTGACAACCTGAGCACTGGTGTATCCAGATCTCGGCCGTATCCCAGATTCGGCCTCAAAAGAGCGTGAACTGGATATCGGGTTGTTTAACTCGGGGTGTAAAAAAATCGGGGGCCTTACCAGGCCCAAACATGACACGGAAATCATACGGTGTTCTAGGGGGCCACGTAGGGTTAATGCCCAAAAGTGCGAAAACCCTTCCGGTGGGCACCCTTTTTCCAATTGTGACAGCATAACAGAAATGCCAAGAAGAAATGTATGTATGTAAAATTGTACGTGTTTCATATAAGTTTATTGTGCACTTGGAAAGGGCAGGGGGAGAATAGGTAGGGGACGATCAGTTACATCTGTTAATTGACAACAAACGGTAGTCATGGCACGCCTACCTTTCTTTCCATTCGTGAGTCCGATCCAAACAAGGTCATCCTTCTCTTGCTTGAGGGCTGCAGTTAAAGAAATACGTCTTTAGATTTCTAAGCCAGTCATTTCAAGCCTGTTTTACTGCTAGGCCAGTCTTGTATTTCTAGCTGTATGGTAATCTCCAACAGACCATCCGATGGCATAAGATAAAGTAGAAAACTGGCCAAGGAGTGTATTCAACCAAGAGGTGTACATGTACTCGTATATGCCGTGTAGGTCAGCTTCACTCCTCTGGCAGCTTTTGATACTATCTTGTGCTATCGTAGGATCTGCTTGGAGATTAGCTGTATGGCCGGAATGTCCCTGTAGCTCAACTGGTAGCAGCCAACAGTTTACCTCCTGGTTTCAATTAGTTGGTAACTAGGAGACCTCAGTTCAAGCCCAGGGAAGGGCAATTCGGTTGGGGCAGACATATTTCCACTTGTCAGACCACATGACCAACGCCTCTTAGTCAGGATAATTGTGGAAACATATTAATATTCATCATGTATGTATTTCAATGTGCTAAAATTGACAAATCAATGTCAGACTTTTTGTTACCG
>NC_049993.1:4016890-4038655 GCF_000003815.2 Branchiostoma floridae | reverse complement strand
TTCCTATACCTTAGCATCATTTGAGTTTGGATCGGAGTTGGTCATAAGACAGATCCCGATCGCAATCTTTACTAGTAGAATCGACGATTGTCCTAGGACAGATCCCGATCGCAGCTTGTCCTAGGAACAATTCCGATCACGATCTGCCCATAGGGCAATCGGCGATCTCGTACTGGATCGTGATCTCTACTATGACATACACGCAGCGCTATCCTGACAAGACTGAAGCGCAAATTTGGTCTTGATTTGGTCTGATTTGGACTGAATTTTCCATTTTTACCCTATGTTGCCAAATACAACGTCGTGCTGGGGATAACACACGCTGCTGGCAATGTTGTCCTTTCCATCCAGGGGAGCAGGTACAGCTGTAGCCGCCATCTTTGTTCACGCAGGTCCCATGTTTGCAAGGCTTTCCGACACACTCGTTAATGTCTGCACAGCATTTAACAATCATAATAAATTGCCATTAATTGGAGGCATACAGTAAACTCCAACCAATTGCATCACAGCCAATTGCATAATTCATGGCATTGCATTGAAATCTAAAAACTCAAGCCATTTCCCATTCACCCTATAAATGAAATGGCATGTTTGCATAAGCCATTATGGCATAAGTCTAATATTTGCATGAAATAATGTCACAAGGTATGGTATACAAACATGGAAATACAATGTATATAATAAAATAACAAAAACGAGCTGACAAGATTGTGTAGAATGGCATCAAATTAAATCACCCAAAATTTTGTAATTGTATCTCAATGGTTACAGAGAATTAGATGCGATTCCTGGTAAACGTGGAAAAGACTCCACGAAGAAACAACGTTATGTGCTTATGCAAAGGAACAGAACCGGCAAGCTTGACGAAAATGTCTGTTTATAGTACGAACTGAGACATAGTAAGCCGTACAAACTGCCTGTCAGTCGTACCGAGAGACACAGGAACTCGTTTGTGGCGAGGGCAGCGAGAGACTTAGTAGATTTAGTCTGAGACCAATATCACTATGTGCAATACCATTCGCGTTGCCTAAATGTATACATTTAGTTTTGATGTTGTTGTGTTGTGTCGTGAAGAGATTTTAACTGACAGATGAAATGGTTTTAAAAATGTATTAATTGATTTTAATTGCCAGTGAATTTGTAGTATTGACTTGTTGGAATTTTATTTGTAAAATTGGCACAATTCAGTCGAAATTTTTCGACTGCCAAGTTCGATTAAATAAAGTTTGACTTGATTGGATTTGATTTCATGGCCAGTGCCACTCATTTGGTCTCCTATAGGGTTAATTGACTAAGCCCGATAACCGCATGAAATTGACTTAAAGCCCGATAACTGCATAAAATTGACTAAGTCCAATAACTGACAATGGGCCATGCAATTAACGTTAACAGGATTCTACTATATCATCTAAAATAAAGTCTAGCCTAGATTCAAGTAACCCGAAGAAAAGGGCAGCTTGTATATAGTTCATAAATAACCATTCTCCTACGCAGAGGGACCATAGTCGTGTTGAAACTCCTTGTGGTCACCTCTGTCTGGTGCACTCAGATGAGTTACTGACCGCCCTCCTTATGAATATTAGTGAGCTTACCCTTATATGGACAGTCAGCCGTTGGGGATCGGGCGTAGGAGGATGGAGCTATGTAAGACGTAACATGATTGGCTGATAGCTTCCCAGCGGCCTTTGCGAGATGGCTTTCATAAACAGAAAGCCCAAGAAAGGCCAATTCTCTGATTGGTTGACAGCTTGTTTGTGGCGACAATCACAGTAACCGCTGGTAGGCACCCAGACAGCAGGGCCCCAATACTAAAGGCAATAGGCTAGTGCCGCCGGGGACCGGGCGTAGGATGATGTACATAACTCACCTCGCTGACACTTCTGTCCAGTCCATCCAGTTGAGCAGGTACATTTGTATCCGCCATCTTGATTCACACAGCTCCCGTGTTCGCAAGGCTTCTTGACACATTCGTTAATGTCTGCACAACACACAACAGTAACAAAGGGTTAAATATGTCATCTAAACTTAAGTCTAGCCTAGATTAAGGTAACCTGCAGAAAAGGACAACTTGCTTATCCTTGAAAAATGTCTCACCTTGCAGACAGTTCTGCCCGGTCCATCCAGGTGAGCAGGTACATTTGTAGCCGCCATCTTGGTTCTCACAGCGTCCATGTTGACATGGTTGCTTGGTACACTCGTTGATGTCTATACATGGACCGCAAAAATTGTAGCAAGTAACTTCCCAATCAATAAGCAATATACCCATGGAAAATTAGGGACAAAGGCATGAAATTTCTTGAACCTTATAATCAGTGTATATATACAGCTCACACACCTTGCTGACAGTTCTCTCCAGTCCATCCAGGTGAGCAGGTGCATTTGTATCCACCATCTTGGTTCACACAGCGTCCATGTTGGCATGGGTTTCCGGTGCACTCATCTATGTCTTTTCATGCCAGAATATATTCTCATGAAATCATGAAACTTATTGGAATGAATCGTGTTTAACAAAGTAGAGGTTCGTATAGATTTTACAAAAAGAATATGGAAAAATACTTAGATTTAAAGCTTTTTGTTGTTACAACAATGTTAAAAACTCACCTTGCTGACAGTTCTGTCCAGTCCATCCAGGTGAGCAGATACATATGTAGCCGCCATCTTGGTTCACACAGCGTCCATGTTGGCATGGGTCTCCAGTGCACTCATTGATATCTGTGTGATGATGGCAACATGTTAGGATGTAGAGCTTACTGTTAAACTGAATTGAGATCCTAATATAGTATTCTTGATCCATACCAGGTATAGATGGAAAGTGAATTGCAGAATTGTTATGAAAGGTTATTGCAGAAGGAGAGCAAACAAACAGAAAAGGAAACGATGCTTAATCTTTTTGAATTAGGCGATTATTTAGTAAAATAACTCACCTTGCTGGCATTTCTGTCCAGTCCATCCAGGTGAGCAGGTACATTTGTAGCCGCCATCTTGGTTCACACAGCGTCCATGTTGGCATGGTTGTTTGGTACACTCGTCTATATCTATGCGACGCAAAAATGTTTGGCATAAGTAAGTTCCCACTCAATAAGAAATATGTACATAAAACAACTAGGGAAAAGGCATGAAATATCATGACCCTCAGAACAATTAGAATAGAATATAAAGGAACTCACCTCGCTGACAGTTCTGTCCAGTCCATCCAGGCGAGCAGGTACACTTGAAGCCGCCATCTTGGTTCACACAGAGTCCGTGTTGACAGGTGGCACACACGTTTGTCACTGTGTGGCATGGAACAAAACTTATGAACAAACGCAACTAGATTCCCATCTTAGATATGATACACAGATAGTGACTGTCATATAAACTACCCATCTTCAAGTAGGAAGAATAAACATTTCATTTCATACAAACCAATTAATAAAAATGGTCCTGTTGGTAATGTATCAGTGTACAGACCTAGAACTTGAAAGTTCCCCTGTGCTCGTAGAAGAAATTCTGGGTCCAACATAAAAATTGACACATTAGGGACAGATTAATTCCAGTCTTTGTCAAGGAATGACGAATCTAATTTTTCTGTGACCTCACATTATGCCAACTACATCAGGACTTTACAACCATCTCTCAACAAAGACTTCAACTTATGATCCACAGCTCATCGAGTCACGTGTTCTATCTGTATAACGTGACGTCACAGAAAGCGGTGGATTGCTCATTCCTTGACAAAGACTGTTGATCAATTGCATATTTGGCGGAGTCCAATGTTTTTAATTACAGCTTAATTTTTAACCAGATCCAGAACTTACTCCTACCTTCGCCTTTAGTCCTCTTGCTCGCAGTGTCCTGTGCAGGGGAGAGCTGAATTCCTTTCTTGTAGGTTGCCATTTTCTGTCCGCGGTAGTAGTCATCAGGGCTGATCTGTTCCTTAGTCAGGGTGGCAGTTCGGAACTTAAAGCCTGCAGGATGAAAAGAATTCAGATGCACCTTAAGCTTGTCACTGCATCCTTTTTATTACGAGTAAGATTCTGTAAACGTCATTAAAGACGGCCATTATGGCGACAACCAATGAATAAGAATAAGTATAAGGAAAATTTAAACCTACAGTCTCTTTCTCAGAGTACACTTCTTGATTTTGGTATCAAACAGATCTTGAAGGATTGCTCAACCAATGTTGCCAAACATTTTCATCTCAATTACGAACGAAAGATCTTTCAATGGTGTTTACTTTTGAAAAAAAAGTTACATATGGCGCAATATGAAAACCAGCAGTATGCATATTGTCAAATTCAAGCTATTAACGTACGATCAACCACAAAATAAGATCCCATGGCACTTGAATCAATAATGTAAAGAAAAGGAATCTTGGATCTCTTCTTGAGAATCAAGATTTCAACTTGCCTGACATCTTACTCATCTGGTAAAGATGCCGTTCCAAGGCAGTCGTTCGGTTTCGCTCGGCGTTCAGAGTAAATGTCAGTTTAGACATTTCCTAAAAAACGTCAGAGTAAGATAAACGTTACAATCATTTATTATATTTCATAAAAGCACAAAGATACCAAAAGAAAATTGGTATTTTGGTCTTGGTATTTGCAAACGTTTTCTATTGTCAGTCAGAGGAGAATGGTTCACTGATTAATACATTACTTCATGTTTCACCAAAAAAGGCAATCACCTCTATATGAAGAAATATGTTGTACATGAAATGTAGCCTTTTATGTTTATTTTTTTCCACAGTAAATCCTATCTGCTAAAAGATATATAAAGGAGTCATAATCTCCAAGCAGATCTACCAGTCAGAAGATAGTATCCAAATGACAGTAAAGGCAGTATCCAATTGTCAACTACTTTTGTATACTGTCCTGCAACCGGAAAAGAATTGATAAGGTATCGTACGGTTATATGAAAGTAGTGGTTGAGCTAGAAAGATTGTCAGTCCTCTATATTATATACGTATACATGCAGCGGGCATGATAGATCGAAAACGAGGTCAATGTGGCAAACATAGGACTGTCAATCATGATTAGCAGTTTAATCATTGATGGCATGGCAATCAGAAAATTGACCAATTAGAGAATTGCTTTATTTCCGTCACAAATTTATGTTTTATTTGGCATCTCTAGCCTACTCTAAATTGGTACATCTTTTCTGTGCATAACGCTACTTATGGTATCTATTATTCGATCTTATATATTCATTGAAACAGTTTGGTAGGAAAATTGAATGGGATAGAAATAATTTTTGTTTGTTTGCCTCATTGACCTCCTTTTCGTTCTGTCATGCCCGCTGCGTGAGAACTACTCATAGTATACCTCCTCATGTTGACCAAGCCTAACCGCCATTACGGAGAACCCAACAGTCATCAGGACTACAAGTACTGCCAGGGAGATACCCATGATGCAGCTGGAGTAGTTACGGATAACGTCACGAACAGAACGGCGCATGCTCTTTCCATCCTTATCCGCGCTGTCTGTTGTTACACAGTACACACATGTTAAGTTTGTGATGACCATTTCTAAGCAGATCTATGACTAAAACACGTTTTGCCTTTCGGACGAGGTTGTGTGATGCATTCTACATTTTGAATCGTGCATGCTATCATTTTGTCAGTATTGCCGGAGAAAAACCCCTCTTTGTACAAGTCCATCGTGAGCTGCCGAGGATATCCTCGGTACTAGGAGCGTTGTCCACCCGCCAAGGCTTGTTACCGCACACGGGGAATTTTCACGGGGTGGTGTTTAGCTAGTTGTAACCTCGACTTCATTAATTAGTGCTTTGGCTACAGCTTTAGTTAGCAATATCGACTGTCAATAAAACATTTAACGAGTAGCGTGACAGAGGGCTAGGGCAAGAAAAACGTATAATACTCGTTCTCATTGAAATGTGCAAGATCAAAGATTTTGGGTTCGAAAAAAAATCAGCTCATATTTATGTCAAATCTACCAACGATAGCCAACAAATTAAAAAAAAAAGAACAATTCATTATTTCAATCCATTGGTTATGTATCATATGCCAGTAGAAACTTAAGAAGACACTGTCGGAAGACACAACGTCTTTACAACAAAGAACAGACCAAGAGAAAGACTGGAACAACTACAGGACAGTAAAAAAAAAAGTCATAGGAGTGCTGAAAAGCATAAGATCAGCACACCCAAAATACGTGGCAAACATTCTGGGAGAAGCTATAACTGACAAACCCCAAACATTCTGATCATACATTTAAGGCCTGAGGAGAGACCTTGTCGGGGTAGCCACTCTAAAGGTGGGGAGCATCATTATAAGTGACAGTAAGAAAAAAACAGAAGCACTCAGTTCACAGTTTAAAATTGTGTTCACAGAAGAAGACACCACAGACATGTCATCTCTTGGGAACCCCTACACCCCTCCTCTGGAGCGTATAGAAATTTCCACTTATGGTGTAGAAAAAATGTTGCAAGTCCTTAATCCGTCCAAAGCATCCGGGCTAGACCAAATACCTCATTGGTTCCTCTAAATGACAGCCAGTGAAATCGCACCTGTTTTGACTAACATTTTCCAACAATCACTTGACACAGGAGAAATCCCCCAAGACTGGAGGGATGCAAACATATGAGCCATTTTCAAAAAGGGCGATAGAGCGGTCCCCAGTAACTACAGACCTGTGTCACTCACCTGTATTTTCTGTAAACTACTCGAACACATTACCCATAGCCACGTCATAAAACACTTATAAAAGGTCACAATATACTAACGGACTACCAGTGTGGTTTCAGAGCAAAGCGATCCACAGAAACAAAGCTTATTTTAACATTTCACGACATAACTGGGGCACTGAACAATATAAGACAGGTGGATCTAGCAATACTGTAAGTCTCTTTAGATCCGCGGCGCCTAAAATCCGCGGTATCGGTCAAAAGACCAATCCGCGCTGTCTGCTGATTCACGGTGGACGATGTGCGGCCATAGCAGTTGCGAAAAAAAATGTGTTTCTATAGTGTCAGATGTCAACAAGTGCTTGATAATAGAATTATCGGTGGATATTTAATCTTTGCAAGAAAGAATAACATACCCTCCTTCACCTTGATTCAAGTGTGTAGTCGAATGGTACACAAACATTGTACTGGCGCTACACCGTCGAGGCAAATTCATAATCCGGAGATAGTTAATGTATGCGACCCGGCACTTAGAAAGGACACCCGCACTGACAGAGTTTTATGATTGCGCGCCAAATATTTGGCCACAATACGTTAGACTCTACCAGGCTTCGTGGATCGGTGGTCTAATTGTAGAAATTGGACAAATAGAATCTGTAGTACGCTAGGGGAGTTAGCCGGCCAGAAGAGTACGTTTCCTCATGTGGTGAGGATAATGACTCTACCGATCCACGGAGCCTGGTGGAGGCTAACAATACGTCAAAAACAGGTTTCAATCGATAGGTTCATCAAATTTTAAACCATTGTTATTATTCTCTTTCAAACTTCATAGCCTCCGTCATGCCCGTTTTGCAAGTAAACGACACAAACCTTCATCGGCAAAACACTTCCCTGACATAAGAACCTTCCGGGCGTAAAAACTGGTCGCGATTTTCCCCTCTCTAACCTATTAAACAAACGCTAGCAAATGAGGCTAGTGGAGTCCATATCTAAAGCATTGACAACGGAGCTGCGCCAAAGATGACAAAGGTGGGTGGGTTAGCCACAGAAATATGTCTACCTTGTTCAAATACTACAAGGGGAGTCCTCAACAAATAAAACACACCCAGGATCATACATTTTTTCGCATGGTCAGCAAAGCAAAGGCCTTGAAAATATATCAAAACAAGTTAAGCTAAGCACAAGAAGAACAAAGTAATATCATATAAACCACAAAAGAAGAAAAATTATATGACATATAAGAAATGCGAAACCTATGTGCAGGTAAATGGTAGCAGATACTCCAAGTCAGACTTATAGGGTGAATGATTGGTCATTGAAATTTTGACATTGTCGTCACAGAGTTTAATCGCACAGAGCACCAAAATGACCGGTATAGCTCTGATCACAACTCCAGCTTCTTTTTTAACCTGGTTCTCAGTCTACCGTAAACTGGCCAGGCTCTTCTCCGGGGCAAATGAAGATCTCTGCCGCCGGGCTAATCTTTCGCACCCGTTAGGAGTTTAGCTTGGTAGCCACTCCCACTGTCTGAAACTCCAATAGCGAAAAACTCTTACCGGGTGGGAAAGATTAGTCTGGCGGCAGAGCGCTTCATCTGCCCCGCATAGAGCCTGGCCAAGCATGCAATGATTGACTGGATACAAGGCTGGAAAGAAAATCCTTCCTAATGGTACATTTGCCGCAATGCTACATTCGTCGTACGATTTTGATGTCACAGTGGTAGATTTTCAATCAAAGACAAAACCAAAAGCCAAAAAGAGAATCTAAAACAACGTCCTTTGTGTAAGGCCGCGGCCAAATAGGTCGTGCGATCGTCGTACTATTTTGATCCCATAGGAATTTCAAGCGCCGACAAAGATCCAAAACAGAATGGATGGATGTGCCAAGAAAGCCCTAAATTTGCAATCGTACGACGGTCGAATTCGAACGACGTTCGTGACCGATGGGGCCGAATGTTCTCCTCCTGCACCTACTGATGTTCGAAAGGGTTTCGTGCGCAAGAAAAAAAGTTACCGATTTGGAATTTGCTGGACACTGGCAGACTGCATTATACTCGTGGCTTATGTTCATGACACGAATTTTGAGTCATAACACCACGCGTACTATGAACAAAATACTGTAAATTTTGATCTGCTTTCTTATGGATTGAAAACTTTAGATTTCAGCAATATTAAGAAAAAAACTATCATAGTTACACTATTTATAGTCACTCGTTGATAAACCCTCTTCAAAAAAGTGTGAATGTGTTTTGCAAACACGCTTATGGGAAACAATTCAATACAGTAACATCATAACTGTATCCTACCCGTTGACGAGTCAGTTGGGTTAGGCAAGTTGACATGGCACCCCAAGTCATCTGCGTCTTTCCCGTCTTGAGGCTCTTTTGTCCCCATCTTACCCTGACGACCCGAGATTAGGCTGGTTTGCCGCCTTCTATGGTTTCTGAAGACGTCTTTTCTAGCAACGTATTTGATAGAAGCGTTACGACGGCGCCGACGGACGTAGACTAGGCGGTAGGACTAGGAAGGAGGCCCGCTGGTTTCTCCGCTGCCGTCCGCTTGAATCGGGCTTGGAGTGCTTGCGCGTGTATTTCTACTGTAATTTACATACTTCTACTTTTATATGCATACAACGCAGTCTGTAAACAGCTAAACATGCCCAAATATGGTCAAGAAAAATAACCTGATTAGTCTGTACCCCATCAGAGGCATGACGTGTGGCAAACGCTACTTCATTTTCGCAAAAGTCGTAAACAATTTTTTAAGGAGTTGGGGGCGGGTACAGATATCAAAGTATATACAGTATTTCAAAAGGCGAACGAAAGCTAGTGATCTTATTGCGACTTATCGCACATATATTGCCAATAGTCTGCTGCAAAACACTGAAAAAACTTTGAAATGAAGCTAGTCTTTAACGTTAGAATTGGAAACAAAATGTCCTGTTACGATGTTAAATCGGTATAGGATTGGAAAATCTATTGAAATTTGCTCGAAAATGTATAATTTTTCTCTAGATAACTTCAAAATATGAATATGAAATTAGATTGGATTAGTCTACACACGTCATAATATTTTGATGCCTTACTTATGCCATTTTACCTTCCATACAGCAGACCGTAAACATAAAGTGAAAAGAGACAGATTTTGAAAACAATAGTTAATCTAAAATGTGGTGAAACATTACATGAACATACCACATGCGGGATCCTGTTGTTTCAGACAGACTTTATTACCTCCATGAAATGTCATGGAGGTTATATTTTACCCCGCGTTTGTCTGTCTGTGTGTGTGTCTGTGTGTGTGTCTGAGTGTATGTCTGTGTGTAAACAAGATAACTCAAGAACGGCTAGGGGAATTGGTTTCATACTTGGTGTGTTGGTAGTGTGTGATGAAAGCTGAAAATGATTAGATTTTGGACCCCCTAGCGACTTCCCTTGGTACTGCAGCGCAACTTCCGGTTTTGCTATCTTGGTGTTCTGAACATGCTATGGTCACGATTTTAAAGTGTACGATAGCTCTTGTGCTCAGGAAGAAGTGACATAAATTTGGGCCCCCTAGCGTCTAGTTTGGGGATAGAAGGGGCATTTTTGTCAAAAACTTCTGACGAAGATAACTCAAGAAGGGAACAACGGATTTTCATGATTTTTGGTATGTCGGTACCTTAGACAATGTTTTACAAGATAAGATACTAATTTTGCAAAATAGGAGAACATTTGCATAATTAATGAGAATATTCTATCATAGCAGTGTTTTCAATGTATCTCTTGTCCTGGACGTGATATGGTCGTGACATTTTGGTGGTAGATAGCTTTTAGCGCCATGAAAAAGTGGAGCAAGTTTCAGTCCCCTTACATTTAATTGTGGAACTGCAGAAGTGTTTTGTAAAGACACTCCAAAGAGGATAACTGCAGAAAAGAACGACGGATTGCCTGCATTTTAGGTATGCAGGTAGCTTGGGCAAAGATGTTCAAAATGATATGCATTTTATGCAAATGAGGACTTAATTTGCATAATTAATGAGGAAATTGTATAGTTCCATTGTTTTCAATAACTGGACTTCAATACATGTAACACATGTTAATTATGATAGGTGGAATATATGCAGATACCAAATATGGTAATGGGAACTTATTTGCATAATTTATGTAAAAATTGCAAAACCACTTTATGATTAATAATGGGCATTTTATAATTGTGATATGTGTATGTGATTAACAACACCATGCCATAATTATGTTTTTTCATACAACTGAAATCTTTAAAACGTTTGTATCTTATAACAGCGCTATCTAATACCCCAAAACCAGTGGTTTAGATCACGAAGTAGAAAAACCGAAAGTAAAAAAATGCTAAAATACCAAGAGAAACTACCAGGAGGCCAAAATTCTAATCATTTTCAGATTTCGTCACACCCTACCAATACACTGAGTGTGAAACCAAGAGACACAGCCGTTCTTGACTTATGTTCACAAACACACACAAATGCTACTGAAAATATAACCATGAATATTTCATGGAGGTATTGATGTTAGTGTAGATGCGTCATAAGTTTTAAAATAGTTTTTTTTTGTTGCAAATGGCACGTTATGTTTTCTCGATAAAACTAAGTGTCCGGTCACATTTGTGGAAGGTGAAGTTTCAAGCAGACTGTGATAAAACAAACCACAGACAAGCATCTAAGACAGCCAACAAGTTCTTGTTACTCTACGAAACAGAAAGGGTCAGAAGTAAACAAGAAAGCATCTGGTCCTAATTCACATAAAGCTTAGCAGTACAAAACAGCAGTTATAACAGCAAGTCACAAACTACTCCGTCAGTGGTTGATGACGAGCATCTACTTAACTACTGCTGGCAGTTTAAAATAATGTTCTATACTACTACTTACTGTAACAGCTACTACACTACTACTACTACAAGCACTACTACAGTATAATATTGATCACCGGCTAGTACAAAATAACAGTTATAACAACAACAAGTCATAAACTTCTCCTTCGGTGATTAATGATGAACATCTGCCTACTGCTCGCAATTTGAAGTAACGTCCTATACTACTACTAATAGTAACTACAATACTACTACTACATGTACAAGTACTACTACTGTAATATTGATCACAGGCTACAACTTTATGATTAACTATAATTAACTATACTACTACAATGATATCAATATGATAGTAACAAACCAAAACATTAAAAACGTCAGATGTAAACGATGGAAAATCTGAACATGCATACATCATTGCTTATATTGTTGCACATGTATAAAGTACTGCATATACTGAAACCCTCCTCAACCTCTGCTACAATATATATAAGTTTACATATGACATAAACTGACTCTCCTCTTTGCCATCTATATTCCTCCCTATCTTGTCATGTTCCTGACTAATAAAATATGGATTTGTGTACTTGTACTGCAGGGAAAAAACACATTGACGAGGCTGGTAAGATTTGATTACTCATGAGTTATCAAAGCATCCCAAAACAGGATGCTCACTTAGGTCCTTTTCTGGGCAAAATGTATCTCCAACCTACATCTTCTCATTGCAGATACATGGGGTACATCTGTAGTGCTTACGAGGTGTGATCAATAAGTCCTCGGCCTAACCCAGAAATAATAAGCACAACTCGGATTTCAAAGCATAGATGTCAAGTATAGAGTCTTATATGAATGTTTACCAAAATTCAAATTACTTTTCAAGCGATACCCAGTAACGTTAGGTATCATCAAAACTAGAGTTAAGGAATAAATGTGGACAATTGGGCTGCGACCTGAGGTGCGCGGGTCAACTTGTGTTGCTAGAAGTCAGATACCCACTTCTTTCTGCTTGAAATCGGAAGAGAATAATTATCAAACATGTTGACAATGTCTTTTGTAATTGACAAAGAATTTGCGGAATGGGGAACTCGACCCACACGTCTGATCACAATTCACCCTTGTTTTTCTCACCACTTACCTTCTGATTTGCAAAAAGCGGATACCTGGAAAGTAATAACTGCAATGATTTGAAATTTGGAAGATATTGATAAAAGGCTTCATATTATGAAGTTGTGCCACAAATTTTGAGCTGTGCTTATTATTTCTGGGTGAGGCCGAGGACTTGTTGATCACCCCTCGTACACTAGTGTATTTGTCTGATTGCTTTCAGATTTTCCTGTTCGGATGATCACGCTTGGATGGGACTTAAAATATGCAATGTACCCACACATGTAGGTTTTCTTAGTTGTGCTTAGTTTGACGGTGATAGTCCAAACTGTATTTCCGTGCTGCGGAATAGTCACACTGGTCACATTTATATGGTTTTTCCCCTGTGTGAGTTCTCATATGCCGGGTTAAGGGTAGTGCTGACCTGTATCCACAAATGCCACACATGAAGGGCTTTTGTCCAGTATGTTTCGTTTTAAGATGATAGTCCAAACCAGCTCTACTTCTAGCCAAATAGTCACAGTGGTTACATTTGTAGGGTTTCTCTTCAGTGTGTTTTGACAGATGATGTTGGTCCAAAGTGGATTTTTGTGCTGCAGAATAGTCACATTGGTCACACTTGTAGGGTTTTTCCCCTGTGTGGGTTCTCATGTGCTGGGATAAGTGAGACTTTTGGGTTACACTGTACCCACATTCCTCACACACATAGGGATTTTCTCCCGTCTGAGTTCTGATGTGTCTGAATAAGGTTGGCTTTTTAGCTGTCCTGTATCCACACTCCCCACACATGTAGGGTTTCTCTCCAGTGTGTTTTGCTAGATGTTGGTCCAAACTGCATTTCTGTGCTGCAGTATAGCCACGCTGGTCACACTTGTATGGCTTTTCGCCTGTATGGGTTCTCATGTGTCTGAAAAAGGTTAATTTTTGAGCTGTCCAGTACCCACACTCCCCACAGATGTAGGAATTACCACCAGTGTTTTTGTCTGTTGTCCAGATCTGCAGCTTGGATCTTCCATCTTCTGATTTTATCTGTTAGGAAAGAAAGATTTTTATGTTGTTGATAAGCTTATTCTAGACCTTTTACTTTAGTCTACTGACTACGATATCTGTCATCAAATAACGATAAAACGCTTCTCTTTCTTAAGTACATACAATGCTACCGGAATACAGGTGTAAGTCAAATATTATTATAAATATGTTGATGAGTGGCTGATTTTCGAAAATCATGTTGACATTCCATCGTCAATCTTGCTTTTTTTTTTCTGATTCAGAGTACAGCCGTAACAAAGAAAAAACAATTGCATTTTTTTCTTTCATCCAGATTTCAATACTACATTGTATTTCAATACTATGTATGACCAATGAGGTTATATAACCTCCTTGGTATGACGGATTCATATTATCAACCAGTAACATGTAAATACATGCAAATACATGTCTAATTTTGTACATTAGGGTACCCTTTCTATAACATTGAAGGTCTTCTCCAACCAAATCACATGTTTTGAGTCTAGAAGTCCTATCCTAGCAAAGAAGGCTGCTTGTTTGAATTTCCATAAACCATCAACACACTCTTTCAACTCATGCTAACAAAACCATCTTTTAAAAATTGGGCTGGCTGTACCGTGAACTGTTCATGCACAAACTAGAGTCCTTATGATTCCAAGAACCATATAATTATAAGAACGATGCAATCAAAAACATAGTTACGATATGATTGATAATGGTAATGTATGATTTCACCGAGTTCTCACAACTCATGATATCTGCTTGTTCTTCTTCTTCTTTGATCTGTCACTTCCTGTATCAAATGAATCAATACTTAGCTTGACCTAAACAATGTCACAGATAAAGAAAATTATCAATCTTCCAGTGAGGCTGCTAACACATTGCTCTAAAAGTTTGTCCAGATACTTTGAAATGATATGTTACAAATGTGGCAATAATAAATTAAGCTTAACCTAAACTATGTTAAAATCAAACAAAACTAGCCAGAGCAGAATCAATGAAGCTGGTAACGCTTTGCCATTGTCAGATGCTGTTTTTAAGACGTCGCTCCTGAGGCGTTACCAAAAAAAGCACGAGGCACGCGCCCCACGATACACACATGTAGAAAACGACAATTTCCATGGTACATACACGGAAGGGTGGAAAAGTAGCAAATTTTCGGACACAATATGACTCTCCATATGACCTGTATACTTCAGAGAATATCTGAACGACGCTACAAGTAGATGTTCGGGAAAATGGTGGCAACAAAATACGATAAACTTTGGTAACCTTTTTTTGTAAGATTCGCATCGGCCTCCCTAGCTTAAGCCACATCCCGATCTTAGCCTCACAAATCTTTGCCTTCGTTCAACGACTAAATCTACCATAAACTGTTATAACCATCTCTTGGTTTCTATAAAAATTCGACATACATAACGTGTAAAACATATACTAGAATGTTTTATAAAACACTGTTATAAACATTCTAGAATTCGTACCTCCAACCTTGCTCCAACTCGCTGACGTGACTTGTTGGACAGAAGTTCTTCAGCGTTGACTGTTTCCGGGTCGGAGTTCAAATGTGGCTCGGTACAACACCGCAAGTGAATGTAGTTGTCTTCACAAGTTTGTCTTAGTGATCGTTACGTCAATCTTAATATGTACTAGTAACAGATTTCCTTGAAAAAGCCTGTGAATTGTCATGTTTTTTGTCATTGGGAAGTTGACCGGCTAGTGAAGTATTTTTCGTATAGTGGAATGTGCTGGAACTAAAGGTAATGCGTTATTTTTCGCACCCGATGACCAAATAGTATCGCTTTTCAAGAATCGTGTCACTGGAGGTTGCGAAAAAGTAATTATGTCTATTTTCTTCTACTTTCATCTTTATTGACAGAAAGTACTAAGCTATTGAAGCATTTAAGTTGTTTTCCTTGGGAAATTCGTTTTCTTTGAGTAATTTTAAGTTGAGAATAAAGAATCTAAAATAAAAATTATACTTTTTAGATCCCAAACGTACATTTCATTACTGATTCTGTACGTGTTTATGACACCAGAATTTAGAAAAGGATTTTTGGCAAAAAAACAAACGAGATAACTTGCCGAAAAGTCGGGTGAATTTGTATCCAAAAAGTATCAGAAAACACTCACTTATAAGCCGGAATGCCCCAATAACTACTAACTTAGCTCGTTACTACAGAAATGCAGGACGAGATTAGAAATTCGAAACTTTATCATAGCAAAAATGTAATCGCATAAATATCATATTAGAACTACATTTAATTTAGATGACTAACAAAATCGCTTCATAATTTCGCCTTCCGTCGAACCTCAATATTGGTTAGCCTCCATAGCAGGCTCTCTGGGGCCTTTTTCGGCCCATAATACTCTTTTGCTGGCCATTTCGCTTTGTACTGGGTCGCTGATGGCCGGCCGTCGCTGATTTATTGGCCCCTTGAAGGGCAATCAGCCATCCAGTACAAAAAGAAATGGCCAGCAAAAGTGTATTATGAGCCCCAGAGAGCCTGCTATAGAGGCTAAATATTTGTGTTAGACATGGACGTGTGGAGTTGTATGAACAAATGGGGCGAGGTTTCGTGATATATGATCCAGATAACTTGCCGTTCCCTTAGTTACTGTTGTGACCGTTGCCCCGGGTGAGCTGGTCCGCTACAGAGATAAACGGGTGGGACCGTACACACTCTGGCGTTGTGTTATCGGCTTCTAAACGGAGTTTTTAGCACCCCCAGTTGGACGCCATGCCTTCTTCATAGTCCAGAGGTAGGTTTGGATAGTATAGAGTTCACACGGAGCAGCTGTTGGGTCAAAGTGCACCAGTAGTCCATGTACATTGAAGTCTAAAGGTGGCGGCAGTCACCCTCCACTGAATAATAGGAATCACTTGCCATGGGAAATGCAAATATCTTATAGGTTTGATCTTTGATCGGGTTAGAATTGATTCCAAAATACAATCAAACTCAACCAAAGGATCAAGAGGTATTGCTGCGAACATACAGCCCCCGACGATCGTAATAACCATGTCTTAAATGCAACCCCCGTAATGTTTTCAGAGGAGCCTTTTCGTTTTCTGTTAGCCCAAACTAAAAAGTACCGCCTAAGATATGTACCCCTTTGCTTTCCTTAGACAATCTTAGAACAATGACAGCTAGGGCGTATACAAAAACAAAATATTAGCAGAACTAAGGTAACGTCATGATATATATGCTATAGCTAGGACGTATACAAAAACAAAATGGGAACAACTAAGGTGTGTTATATATGCATACGGAAATTGTGGTAAGAAATACATTTTACGTATTACTAACAACAAGTAAGGGCATAGTTCAGGCACCGCCATTGATCAACAGGTATGCAAACAACCTGTCACATCGAACAAACAGCCCCCGACGATCGCATGAACCATGTCGTAAATGCAACTCCCGTAATGTTTTTAGAGGAGACTTGTCTTGTTTGTTCGCATTGTCCCGGTTTTCTGGACGAAGATTGAACTCGTGGGTAAAGGTTTACAATTTGGAAGATCGATATCGACCATGTCATATATATGGCTAGCTCAAATACATATGTTGTGACAGCATGATCTTATATTTGGAATCTGTATTAACAGGGATCGGACAACATACTTATTTGTTTTATCTGAAGTTCACAACTAGCACTGGCTTCATTCTCCGAACGTCTTTCCAGCCTTTTGTACAGGATTTTAATGATACTTGTACATGTAGATCTGACAAAATGACCTTTATTTATGATGGGGTATGTAAATTTGTGAGGTATCTAACGTATGACGTATACCATGTGCCTTCTATTTACCTCGTTGTAAGGAATAAACAGGGTAACTTAGAACGTTCGGAGTTGGCTGGTCTAGAGAGCACTACGATGTAAATAACTTAACGCAGGTACAACAGCACCTTGAAGAACCTTGAAGCTTGTGCCTTCTTACCTTTGGGTTTTACAGGGGCGAAGTCCAACGGCCCAGCCGTGCCATTGTGAGCATTTCACGGACGGCTTTCAACGAGTCTGTCGGCGGTCAGGAGGCGACATTCAAGCCGACCAAAGTGTGACCAAAGTACGGTAAATCAGAGAAATCTATCTAAGACGGTACCTGCCCTTGTGAGACTGCTGTAGAAATATGACGAAGGTCTGGGTAAGTGGATCATCCAGCTGGGTGTTTGCTGCAACACTGGTATTTCTTCTGGGGAGGTACGACGTCACAGCACAAGGTAAGAAGTTTTCATCTTCTTCCATCGTCAGTGTCAATGTATTATTCAGTAAGGTTTTCGCGGCCAAAGACACATTCACCCGAATTTTGACCTTATTACACACGTCAGGCTTTACCATAACCGAATAAAACACAGAAGAACAATAGCCGCATACGAACATTTTTACATTCCAATGTTCATAGCATAAATTATTGATTAAAATCAATTCAGCCATTGTCTGCACAGTTTGTAACTCGGTACTAAGTGTTGATTGGAAATTGCCTTGTTGTTAGAGACGGATGGCGCAATGAAGAAAGGACTTGCTAAGCCTTGCTAAGTACGGGCAGTTGGTAAACTGATTGTCCTAGAGTTTCTTAGTGTGAGACCCGTGGCCCGTTCGCGTGGAATCATCACAAACTCCATTTATTACCATCTTATTAAACCATCAATAAAACTTTGGATGTGAATTTTCGTAATAAGAAACATATTTTGGATGGTTATACACACCTTTAAGACAGAATAAGTATATGGCTGCCATACATGAATACATTCAATCTTTATCATTCTTATCAAGTCATCAATCAATGGCCTAAAACTTTAGTGACATTTTATGACAGATGTTTGCTGGGTAAATGGAACGGGTGGCAGTACGTTCATTTTCAACATTGCGGAGAACAGCTTTACAGCAGGTATGGCCAAGCCTTTATTGATGAGAATTATGAATTGCCATTAAAAATGTTTTATGCTTAGCAGTCAAACGAATAAGCTCACATCGATCATGAAACGTTCTGAGAAAAAAGGAATTAAATGAAGGCTAGGCTAATGTAAAAATAACAGTATACATTATCGCTGTAATACAATGACTGAATCAAGTTGCATACGTTATAAATGTATTATCTTTTTATCTTTTTTTGACGACGCCGGATGAGTGGGACTTTTAGAATAGCATTGTATGTGAGTAGCTTAACAAAAGACAAATTACTGGGAGGGAAATACCGTAAATTTTCTAAAAAAAATGTTGCCTTCCTAGTTCCTACTTTATTTTTCTGCATTCTCTATCTGTTCTTTCAATATAGCATTGAAAACTTCTCAGAAGTCTTTCCAGTGTTACAATTTAATAAGCCTTTAGATGCAATGGTGCCCCATTTATAAAACATTAGTCCAGGTATTGCCATTATTCCCTTAATATAGAATTCAGTTGCCATTAATGTGAACATAATTGAAAAGTTCCCTTCTGAAAATGAAATGTTCCCACTAATCGCTATAGGTGAGGCAGTTACAACCTTGGATTTCTCCGGAACCTTTGGGGTGGACATCACAAGCATCGCCCTAACATCACAGACACCGGGAGGATACTTCAGCTTAGACCTACAGGATAATGCGACATTTGTTCCCTTAGTTTTGGATCAAGATATTGATAGAGATGCGGTAAGGAACAATCATTTATTTCTAATTGGAAATACTGTAGCGATACTTCATAAATGAAGGAAAATGATATTCATAAAAAAAGGAATATATAATATATTTAGTATACATCTTGCCTTCTTTGTTCCAAACTGCAGCCACCGTTCAATATTGATGGTTCGATCAGAATTCTACTGGAGTGCATATCTCCTGTAAACGGCAATGTACCGGTATGTAATATATTTCATGTATAACCTCACATTGGGTATTCGTACGGTCAAAGAAATGCAAATTAGTCCTCTGACAGATTATGAGTTTAGGTTTTGAAGATGTTTTTTGGTCTATTGTTACACATGTTATAAGTATATATGGGATACATTACCATTCAGTACATTTCTAGTTGCGTATTCGATATAAAAAAAATAGAAGAAGAATATTTTGGGTTTCCTGCACAATACCTTCTGCCAACATGTATATGTTATTGGTTTAGATGAAAATAGACACATGACATTACATTTAAAGGTTAAATATATTTTTCACTGTACACAATTCTATATTATCTTACTAGCATTGAGAAAATATTTGTCAACTTCCTCAGAGATCGACGGTAATAATTGTCACAATAACGGATGAAAATGACAACAGCCCCGAGTTCCAAGAAACACCCTATAGCACTACCGTTAGTGAGGTATGTTAACAAATTGTTTGTCATGAAAGTAAAAACAATCAAACATCACTTCCTATTAATGTGTATGGAATGAAATGTAATGTACTTGCTGCAGTGGAAGTTACGATTTTGATATCTAATGTTCTTGATACGCTATACAAATTATCTTTAGGTAGATAGTTCTTGTGAGTAAGAATGGATTGTAGATTTGGCACCCCTTTCAACTGCAGGGGTATGTTTATTGTGAATTTAAAAAAATGACCCAAGAAGGAGTTGAGGGATCGTATTTGGTACTTAGCTTATCTTGCGGTATACAATATGCATACCTAACGGCAAAATTTTATAAATCTCGTTGTTTCGTTGTTTCGTGACGGAGAAAGAGAGGAACACACGTCAGATAGATATAAATAATGCATATGGATAGCTAGTTTAGATTTTCAATGCTATAAGTCCATGGTGATAAATGGTGTAAATTTATCAAGTTCATACGTTGGACTATGCTATGCTGGTAGTGAAGATTATCAACTGATATAATTTATGTGAATTGGGCCATTATTCTCAAAATTAATTATTTACAGAATCAATAACAAGTATTCATTATAGATCAGTCGCAAAAGGTAACATTATTGTGCGATATGGGATTTTAGAATTTAACAAAGTTACCCTAATTGATAGCATATTTTACCTCTTGATAAAGATTTTACCCCTTGTCTCACTGGATACAGAATGTTCAAAATATATGCTAGGCATTCCGCATTAAACATATTGACTTCAGCTACTGTATAAATGTACCATTTCTTTTTTTAAATTCGTGATTTTCCTCCACAGTACTCTCAAGTTGGATCAACCATTTTCACATTGATAGCTACAGATATTGACAGTGGGGCAAATGGACAAAGAATCTTCTCTTTACTCAGCAATGTAAGCAATTATGCCTTAGTATCCACATTTGCAATAGAACAAGTTAGCAGTCTGTTGTTTTCAACTTTACATTTGCTCAGTTTGGAACCATGATTTGTATGAGGAATATATTGCTCTTAATTTCATCCCCTATCAGATTTCCTACTTTTCTGTCGGACGAACTGGAGATGTGACCTTGTCGAAGTCGCTGGATTATGAATATGGTGAAAAGCAGTTTGAAATGTCAGTGCAAGTTCGGGTAAGTTGAAAAGGGAAGTTATTTAACATAAAGAATTTTCAGCATTTAGGAATGTCTGTCATGGAGTGTTAAGCCTTTAGGTCTACATTTATAAACTTCGATATACATTGCTTGGTTGATTTTCGTTGTCTGTTTTCAATGCTTCGATTGTCATTACTTGAAAATAAATGTCTCACTTTTATACATTTGTCTATGTAATGCATTATACTGTTTGTGTTTTCAGGACACTGGTAACCCGTTTAGAAGTTCCGTCACAACACTGATCATAGCTGTAACTGATGAAGATGATAGTGATCCGGTCTTCCAGCATGACATCTATGAAATTACTGTAATGGAGGTAAGCTATTTTCCTGTTTAATAGCTGTAAGACCTTGGTGGCCATTTAAAAACAATTACTTACTAGCCCATTAATATTGCTATCTTCCACACATTATTTCTTAGTAGTGTGTTCAAATGAGCTCAAAAGTAAAAGTTCCAAATAAAAAAAAGTACAGAATATATGGACTGTAAGGAATGGCTTTACGTTTATGTATGATGGTATTGAAAGACCTTTCTCCTCCTTTAGCTTGCAATAGAAATAACCATATTCAAATACAGAATGCGACAGGGAGCCTGAACACATCACCTGCTGCCATCCTCGCCTATGATCAAGACTTTGGAATTAACCAGACACTTGCCTACTCACTGCAGGAAGGTTTGTCTAACAATTATCAGTTTCCGTTAGATTACAATAAAGGGTTAATGCCCCGGCCCGAGGTGTATATGGTGAGATAATCCCTG
>NC_049993.1:3777570-3847422 GCF_000003815.2 Branchiostoma floridae | reverse complement strand
AAGGGCGGAGGGTCCAAGACCTACTCCAAGGAAGGGCGGAGGGTGTAAGACCTAGGGGACGCCCACGTCGGACTTGGACTAGTGATTTGAAAGAATGGACGGGACAAACAATCCACCATCTGGCAACCTTGGCTGAGGACAGACAAAGGTGGAAAACTTATGTTGATGGAAGTGCTGCCCCTACGGCCGGTGAGGCTATGGGACCGGTGAGGTGAGGTGAGTCTTACTTACACCTTAATCTTGTCAATCATTTTTTTCATCTACGTGTGTGCATATAAGAACTCTTTAGAAATGATATGATTAGTATTCACTATAACTTCAACGGTTATCTATGTAATGTTTGTATAATCTGCTACTTTTGCCAGAGTCGTTGCCCCACCAACCCATCCGAAAGGTGGCCTGTGCGACCTCATGTGACCATATGTGTAGCAAATAGAAACATACTGAGCTTCTGATGTTTATATACTATTGCATAATTCAAAAATTCAGTGACGCTAGAAAGGGTATTAAACGTTTTAGAATCTTGAGCAGTGCACGAAATGATGGCTATTTTCAAACATTCAATCACAAAAAAAGTGTAATACATATGACCGGTGCAATGGCCTAGTGGTTAGAGTGTTCGCCTCGCATTCGGTAGGTCGTGAGTTCGAACCCGGCCGGGTCATACCAAAGACTTTAAAAATGGTACATGCTGCTTTCTCTGCTTAGCACTCAGCACTAAAGAGAAAGAGTATGGAAGTTAAACACACATCACTACCAGCGGACCAGCCCCCTGCTGTAGGGCTACTCGAAATGGAGATGGGCGCCACCCCTAAAGCATCTGCACAGATGTAAGGGTAACTTTAACATATGCTGACGAGATGAGAAAATTGATTTGATATCAAGATGCATTTTTGAGATGCTTGATATGACATAGTATTTTGTAATATAGCTTAATTAATCCCTTCAATTTTTTTTTCTCATTCAAGTCGTCAAAGTTGCAAGTCATGGACTAGACGAATTGTACAACGCTCAGACTCACACGTACATAAGTCAAATTATCGACTGACATACTTGTCGAACTAGTGCGTTATATCTTCAGTAGCGTTTGCAGCCATTGTTTCTTGACCTTTTAGGTCATCTGTAACACCTTATCAATGCTGATAGATCTACTTTGTAAAGTTAACAATAATAACGTTAAAGAAGAATGGGATTCATTTGCAAAATCATGAATTAGACACATTTCTACGGTACAAAGTTGTACTTTGACTTATTAAGATGATTTTTAAGGAACCAGCTGTTAAGGGATTGAAAGACGTCGGTTCATTCAGTGTAGGTAATGACCAGGTGTGACATTAACGCTCGAAAATTTGACTCCAGGCACCTAACCTAACCTAACCTAACCTAACCTGTACGAGACAATATTGAGGCACAAGTAACTACAAGCAATTTTACCGACAAGTTTAGTCATAAGCTTGTAGTAGCTAGCCTTTCTTTTTGGACTGTCTGGTGGTCCATATTTGATAATTTGTCACTTTATGTATGGAATGGAAAAAAGAAAGAAATATGTATGAGTGACAGATGACATAACTGCTCCAGGCGGCAATCATTCCGGCGGTCTGAAGATCTACTTGCTAATTTGCCGGTAAACACATTTGTCATGTAGTTGTCACTTACTTGTCCTTGAATTGAGCAACACTTGAAACAACATGTCTGTGCCATCTCTCCCGTGTACGTTTTTCTAACACTACTAAGGGTCCTGCCCACTACACATTACCAGATTAACAATACCACCAGTAAACTGGGATTTTAAAGTTTGACCAAATGGAGTGCAGGGTATATCCTGTCATAACCAGGTAGGTAAAAATCACTACCAGTACAAATCCCTGTCGTAGTAAAGGTGAGAAAAGGGCTACCAAAACTTGTCTTTTACCTTTAAGCTTGTAATCTTACTCTGGTGATATCATAGCAATTGTAAACAGGAGTCAACGCACAAAAAATCTGCTCTGTAGGTAATTTCCTTCTTTTAGATTAGGGATACACGAGTGAACGTACCAGCTAGCTATAGTCAGTCGTACTTGTACCTTGTCAACCATTGTTTTGCATTGCTGTACGTAAAGTAAAACAACATTTTTAAATAACTGAATACGTATTTACTATGATTTCAAGGACAACCTGTGTACGATTTGTGGAATCTATAACTTTTGAGTCGTTGCCCCACCCCACCCAAATCGTGTGACGTGTGTGACGTCATGTGACCTTGAATGTACGATTTACAAATCTTAAGTTTCTGACATTTATGTAGTCTTCATATTATACCAAAATTTCACAAAATATTATGTAGTATCTACAAATCGTCAGAATGTTGAAGAGCATTTGCAGTGCAACATGCAGACAAATCTTTCGTCGATGATCAGACATAAGCCACGCCCACGAGCAGTAGATGATTGACAGATACTGGTTAGCCTAAAAGAAACGTAGCGCACGCGCCAAGTCAGTACTGCCGGGGACCGGACCGGGGAGACATCCACAGGTCCGCAGGTGACAACTTCAAAAATGAAGTGAGTAAGAACTGAGATATACATTTTCTTAAATTCTTGATGTCTTTCAGTGCCAGATTAAGAGTTCTAGATCAGTAATATTTTCAGTTAAGTGGGGTAAGTTGGTGGGGTAACCATACATTAAACTGCAGGGTATAATGTATCATAGATCTAAGACAAACCCACACACTAGATCAACTCCATGGTGAACCAGATGAGACCAAACGTCTACCCAAGCTAAATTGGAAAAAAAATGCCAACTTTTATCTTCAAATCATGACGAAAAGGAGTGAAACTGTGCACGAAGGTCATTCCCTCCTATTAGATTAGTCATACACGAGTAATTTTGACCAGCAAGTTACAAAGTCTTACTTGCACCTTAATATCTTGTCAACTATTGTTTTCATCACCGTGCGCGCATGAAATTTTTTTTCAAATAATTCCTTTAGTATTCACTATAATTCTAACGATAATCTATGTAATATTTGTAGGATCTAGTACTTTTGACAGGGTGGTTGTCCCACCACCCCGGACGAAACTGGACCTGTGTACATGTGACGTCTTATCAACTTATCTGTACGATATACAAAGATAAAGTTTGTTTGTTCCTGTGTACTACTGGAGTAGTTTCAATGCCATGATGAACTACTTTGAGAGCAATGACAGAATATGCGCAGCACTTTAAGTTCAAAAATTTTATCCTGAAACCGTGTATCGGACACTAAGCGTGAATTTAGCTTTTGCCACTAGAGAACACGTTACTCACGTAGACCCACTTATTTGTACTCGGATAGATCTCTACTTATACGACATGTCTGCACTTGTGCCATCTCTCCCGGGTACGGGTTTATACCACCAAGGGTCCTGTTCGCTAAAGAGCTCTAGATCACCGATATTTTCAGTAAAGTTCGACCAAATATCGAATTACAGGGTACACATGTATAACTTACCCCGCATGTGTAGACCCCAATACATCAACTCTATAGTTGGCCAAATGAAAACAAACGACTAACCAAACATAATGAAAGAAACAAAAACAAATTTTACTCTTGAAATTATGGCGTGGCGATGTCGGTACTATTGCGAACAGGAGTAATACTGTTCACAGAAATGTGGGCTGTTTTTTTATTAGTCATACATGAGTGATTTTGACCTTTTTAATACTTGCTTTTGTACAGACGAGCACAAGGTGAAACAACACTCAAGTTAGTAACGTATATTAATTAATAGTGCCACATACACAGTACAGACAGAAGGTAAACGTATTATTTTCTTATACCTCCCCGACCGAAGTTAGGTACCCATTTTTACACTTCGTTGAAGTGAGGAATGTCGTGTTAAGTGCCTTTCCTAAGGGCACAACGTCGGGGCATAGTGGGAATCGAACACGGGACCATCCACGACGCAAAGACCAGCCATTCAGAAAGCTATTTTTCTGTTATGTGGTATTTATAAGGAGAGTACTTTGAGTTGTTAAGTCTTTTCTTTCAATAGTACATTGTAAGACTAATCCACCATTCATTCCTTACATTTGAATGATCTTCATGCAAATGAACACACAAGCACGCACAAAAACACGCGCGAAAACACACACACACGCGCGCACGTCCTTACGTTTGAGAAACATTTTTACGCAGGCACACACATGCACAAACACACTCTCACACACTTACACACACACACACACACGCACGGACGCACAAACACACACAAAAACGCACGCACACACGCACACGCAAACATACACGCACAGATACACGCACACACACACACACGCACACACACACACACAAAAACACGCTCCTCCATTTAGGATGGCCGGTGATTTTTCTCACGCATTCAATGTGCAGAGACAAAGAACGCTGATCGAGTGACAAATGTGACATTAACTACTCCAGGCGCAATTTCTCCGGCGACCTGTCAATCTAATCGCTCAGTGACCAGAGAGTACGTTTGAATAATAGCTTTAAACCGTGGCGTGGCGATATCGGTGTTATTTTGAACAGCAGTGAAAATGTTTGTCCTGTATAAATGATATTTCCTCAGTTTAGATTTGTCACACACGAGTGATTTTGACAAGTATGTTACAGAGTCTTATTCTCACCTTAATATCTTGCAACAATTGTTTTTTTTTCTCTTTGTGTGTATTTCAAATGTTTGCAAATAATTTGATGATTATTCACTGTTTTTCAATGACACAGGGTAAACGTTTTCCACCCTTCATTCCTTACATTTACGAAAACTTCTAACGCAAACACACACAAACACATACACACACGCGCGCGCGCGCACACACACACACAAACATACATACACACAGAGAGACACGCACACACATACGCACACACATGCGCGCGCGAAGACACGCACGCACGCACACATCCACCCTGCTATCCGTGTACGCCTCCTATGGACCGTACCAAAATTGAATGTAGGGAGGTTCAAGTGTACACGTTAGTTTAATTCTTGATCAAAAGTAATTTCATATTTTTCTTCACAAAACACTTTAGGATTAGGATGTAATGATATTTAATATATTTTTGATTGTAGCTATCTCTCAAACTTTTACCGATATCTTTAATCCTGACGAGAAAAACACTCGGATGGATGCGTGCAAACAAGCGTCACACCCATGAATTAGATAATGGCAGCCAGAGGCAAAGTGACATTTTGCTAGAACTTTCCCCCAACTTCTGTTCTTCTTTTAATATATAAACCCTTGGTTTCTTACATCTTCTTCTGATTATCCAACCCGAATTCGATAAAATGACAGAATTGAATGTTTTATGATATTTACTACTCCCTAAAAGTATTTTTGGTCACTTGAACCATAATCAATTGTTGAACAACACTTTGTACCAAGTCACTCGTGCATGAATAAATGGGGAGGAATTTGAGTTGTCTGTTCTAACGAAACTTGCATACCTTAATGGTGGATGAGTCATACCTTTTCTCACTTATAAGATACCATCTACATGCACATGGACTCATAGCTTGGGTGAAACAAATTCTCCAAAGAAGTCTGGATGAAAATAGCAATTTGTATGAAGTAGACACTGCTTATGTACTGACGTGATTTTAATAGAAAACTCCAAGGTTCCGAAGGCAATCAGGAAATGAACATAAATCTAGTACTCTGAGCAACTTGCGAAGATAACTTGGCTCCTTTTTGTTGCCTTATGTCAAGCAGCGACAAAACATCTTTTATTTGCCACAGCTCCTTTTGTTATGTGCTAGTTCGTTGCGCCCTGTGGTGTCATGGTCGGTCACTGGCAAGGGGCCAATTTCTGGTCAAACCCTCTCACGTACAAAGGTGTATGTGTTTGTCTCCAAAGACTACGAGAAGTAAAAATCTGTCACTTTATCAAATCCCTGATTACACAAATGTGAAGTGCAGGTCATACTTCTAAACTCAGTCGCCTAAAATGACTGTGCGATATTTAAGAGGGGAAATATCGATGATTATTTTTTTTTCTTTCAATGATACTAGATTAAAGTTTTCCATCCTTCATTCCTTACATTTGAGATGAAACATACACACACAAACAAAAACATACACAGACGCAAACACACACACACGCGCGCGCGCGCAAACACACACACACACACACACAAACACACAGACGCAAACACCTGCACACAGACACACACTCACACACGCACACACACACACAGCCATCCGCGGATTTAGGGGGGGGGCGCACCCGGCACAAAACCGCTAACCAACAATGCCAAGGCGCACTCCTCTCGCTTTTACTTCCTCATTGGACATTGCGTCAGTCTTTGCGGGCATACCCAAAATGTTCCGTAACCAGGACGTTGGCAATACTCCCGCCCTCCTTCGGAACTCGCTTATGTTTCGTCTGACTCTAATATTGTGATTAACGTTATATTTGTTATTTTGTTGCCCTATTAGCCCATGTCGGCTGAGCGACACAAGATACAATTTTTAACATTCATTCATTCATACTAAAAATTTAATATCAGACTTACGAAATTATGTCTCCGCTAAGGGACTTGACGACATTTACCGGGGGGAGGGCTGGTGCAAAATGGGTCAGGTAAAAAAAAAACGGCGATCTTTTCCACCACACATGTACGATATTTACACAAAAGAAAATGATTTAATGTTCTACTTGGAAGAGACTTGGGTACATTTTAGCGATATCGTAACGAAAACCGCTTCCATACCGCTGTAATCATCCCAAAACGGGAGTTATTTTGGCCAACCAACAAACTTGCCGAAAAATTTTCGCGGCATCATATGCATGATTACGTCGTATGCACGCGGCAGAGAGCCCGCTGTCACGAAAGTAAGCATCGTAATGTTTTATCCCGTTGCCGTCCGTGAACCATTCCGTTTAGAAAGAACCGATGCACGCAGGATTGATATTTACTACGTAAACTTCGTGCGAACATGGAATTACACGACAGAGGTGGCTGCAGCAAATTTCTTACGGGGAGGGCGAACGTAATCCTAGGGGGTACGGTGTCATGCTCTCCCGTGAAAATTTTGAAATCTTGACTATCTGAAACGATCTTTCCTAACTTTTGATGGACAAATAGCAGACTATGCTAAGTTTAATAGCCTTTCTACTAGAATTTCACAGGGTTTTAAGCTAATATTATTGAGGGCGACGACGCCCCCAACGTATTTTCACGATTTCGAGCGCACGAGCCGTCGCAAGGTAGGTTTGGAGAAAAATGTTAAAATTTGGACCCTCTGAAACAGGATTTTCTGCACTTTGAGGGATAAACTTTGCTGGTACACTATGCTAGATGTAATGACATTTCTGTCAGGGGAAAAGATTTTTGATGGCGACGAGCACCGGAGCGTCGTGGGCGCCGGAGGCGCAAGCCGTGGCCCCAGGGACGTCCAAAGAAAAATTGAAATCTTGACCACATGAAACTTCATTTCCTGCATTTCAGGGGCACATTTTGCTTGTATTTTTAAGGCCCCTAAGGCATTTTTTTCCAATGGCCCTCCCCCCGCCTCAAAAAAATGTTACGATGGCCGTTCCCCCAGGCAAAAAATATGATTGTTGAATGTGAGATTGCTAACTATAAAAATCAGTGTTCGTTCGTTTATCAACGTTATATCAAATGTTCAGCCCTAAAAGTCAGTGTTGATTCGTTCATTTTTGCACAGAAATGGCTCTAAAATGCACCAGAGAGCCTCTTTATTTTAAAAAGCTCTCCTGGGAGGCCCTCCAAACCCCCCCAACGAGAGGGGGGGAACCCCCCTTTCGTGCTCTCCCCCCGCGCAGCTACGCTACGCATTCGTGGCCTTCGGCCACGACCTGAGGTGCAACCGCATATGCGCCCCCCCTTTGCAAAATCCGGGATCTGCCCCTGCACAGGGACGCACACGCCCGCACACAGACACACACACACAGACGCACACAGACACACACACGTGCAAACACAAACACAATTTTGACGCACCCATTCTGTTAACTGTGTATGACCGCTATGGATCGTACCAAAATTGAGTGTAGGGAGGTTCAAGTGTACTGCCACGTTAACTTGATTTTAAGTTGGTGAAGATTAGTTTAATGTTTTGCTTGACAACATTTAACACTTTAGGGTTAGGATGTAATGATAGTCAATATATTTTTCATTGTAACTTGTCAATTTCTCTCAAACTCTTCCCCTTCTATCCTGACGAGAAAAACACTGAAGGGTGCGTGCAAACAAGCGTCACACCCATGAATTAGATAATGGCAACCAGAGGCAAAGTGACATTTTGCTAGAATTTTCCCCCAACTTCTGTTCATCTTTTAATATATAAACCCTTGGTTTCTTACATCTACTTCTAAATATCAAACCCGAATTAGATAAAACTACAGAATTAAATGTTTTATGATATTTACTACTACCTAAAAGTTTTTTTCTGGTCGCATGAACCATAATCAATTGTTGAACAACACTTTGTACCAAATCCCTCGTGCATGAATGAACGGGGAGGAATTTGAGTTGTCTGTTCTAACGAAACTTGCATACCTTAATGGTGGATGAGTCATACTTTTTCTCACTTATAAGATACCATCTACATGCACATGGACTCATAGCTTGGGAGAAACAAATTCTCCTAAGAAGTCTGGATGAAAATAGCAATTTGTATGAAGTAGACACTGCTCATGTACTGACGTGATTTTAATAGAAAACTCCAAGACTTCCGAAGGCAACCAGGAAATGAACATAAATCTAGTACTCTGAGCAACTTGCGAAGATAACTTGGCTACTTTTTGTTGCCTTATTTTAAGCAGCGACAAAACATCTTTGATTGCCTCAGCTCCTTTTGTTATGTGCTAGTTCGTTGCGCCCAGTGGTGTCATGGTCGGTCACTGGCAAGGTGCCAATTTCTGGTCAAACCCTCTCATGTACAAAGGTGTACATGTGTTTGTCTCCTAAGAATACGAGAAGTAACAATCCGTCACTTTATCAAATCTTTAATTACACAAAAGTGCAGGACATACTTCTAGACCATGCTGCTTAAAGTGATTGTGCGATACAATGTATAAAATGGTTAGCTTTTAAGCAATTGGAGTTGAGTTGTCAAAAGTGTTTAAAAGATAGTCTCATCTAAGCAGAGGGGTTTTTAAGTAGTTATTAAAGTGCCGACAAATACCATCTTATTCAGTTTACGCTGTGACATCTTAAGCAGTAAATTTCTTTCATGTTTTCATGTTTAAATCCATTAAGAAAAAAATTAAACAGTTACTTAAAGCTATACTCTTGTATCATTTGTCGCCCTGACTGCTGTGGATACGATGCCGATTTTTGTTTGACTCCTTTTCAGTGGCCACTATTGCAGTTGGTAAGAGTTTGTATACTATGTCTACTAGAATACTCTTTAGAGCTGCGCCAAGAATTTTATTTTACCTCTGTTGTTACAGGGAGTGTCTCTTCCTGCTTGCTGCAGGTTTACTTCTTTGCCAGCTGGACGCACAAGGTATGTTTTAACATTATTTCCGTTTTACAGATTATTGCCAAACGTGCAGTTCGGTTAGACTGAACATCTGTTGCATTAAACGACAAAGAAACTACCAACTCATTATTTAGCGAGGATATTAAACAAGAAATGATACGCCGATTTCGCTTCAACGATTTTACGCCATTCTAAAAGTGATTAAATTTTTGCCCCCTGTATTTTTTGTGGTGTTAAGGTAGCAGAACACAGTATTTATCCACGAACCCCGGGGCCTACATAAAGTAGTACGGATGAACATATTGAAGGAGAGGTTAAAAACCTTATTTGAGTGGCAGCCAGATATAACCTGTGCTGCGTGGTCACGGAAGGTGTCGAATCTGAGACTGTATGGCTTGGACTGTAAAAGTTTTCTATTTCGTGTATAAATGCGCCCCATTACGCAACTGCCCTTCTAGTGTGAGCCGGCTGCAGTTATTTGACCTCCACAGAGCGGTGTTTTTAAAGTGGGCGTGAGACGGCGATGCGCCGACAGGATTTTGTTGTTTTTCAATATTTTGTGGCTTGTACCCTGAACTCGAACATATCCGTTTTTGGTATTCCAAAATTGCACCCTACTAATTTTGTTCCGCGTCGAAGCCAGTCACCTTGAGGCTCTTAACTTTAGAAATCCCCATTGGCCGAAAACTATGTTCTTCTACCTTAAGGTAATTCAAGCTTCCTGAGGTGGCAACTGATGATGCCTTCGAAAACGATATGACCTTAAGCTTGTAAATTAGAATGCAAACTTTAGATGTTATGGTGTTCAACAGATAGAAATACCATTACACTAACTACTTTACTCACACAGTTCAGGTGCAAAATTTATATGATTTTCACTATGAGGTGGGTCAGTTATGCAATCAAGTCAGTTTTGCCATCCTACAAAATTGAATTTACAGTTGCGAGCAGAGTGAAGCGTCAGAACACCAACGAATGCCTGAGCAGTCCGTGTCAAAACGGGGCCGTTTGCCTGGATGGACAAGGCCAGTATACCTGCCTGTGTACGACAGGATGGGCAGGGACCAACTGTGATCAAGGTAGGGCTCACTTCGTCCCTGCTTGTCGTAGCGTTGTCTAATGGCTCTGAAAAGGTAGGTTTTCATGGAACAGACTGAGATAACTGTACGTTGCGTACACTTGCTTCACTTGAACTTAAAGTTAAAGCTGTACTGTACTCCAGAGGAGAGTGTTCCAGTTCTGGTAGTAATATTTTTTTCTCAATCCCAAAACGTAATTGTATCTGCCACTTGACATTAAAACCCGGGCAAGGCTAGGGAGAGTTGCATGATAAAGTGTTAACCCCCTGAGTACTCTCCAATTAAATTACAGCCAGGTGTAATACATGATAATGCAAACAGCCATTGGAATTCGATCTGGTAGCTCTTTAGAAATATTTGGTTGAGCTTGAAAATTACTTTTGCAATGTATTTCTGGATACTTGTTTGACAACTTGAAGCCTTTGTAACTTTATTTCCCACTTGCTTTCAGTCAAAAATGGGCTTCCATCTTTATCGACCATCCCATTGAAGCCCATACTTAAGACTTGGAAAAAGGGCCTTCATGAAAATGGGTAGATCTTAGGAAATTGAGGTCCGAGCTTAAAAACAATATTTGCAGCGTGTGTGTGAATAGTTATTCACCAATTTCCATCATGAGCAACCTAATTCTTAGGAACCAATAGTTAAGGCATTATTCCCATAATGGGTCTGCATGAAGGGGAAATACTCAACTACTGGATTATAAATGGTCCATTTATTTGGTCATCTGTGATTAATTTTTACAAATTTAGTCCATTTTCAGCACATAAAGATGTGGTATTTTACAAAATAACACTCTCCTCTGGAGGAAAATATGGCTTTAATGTGATATCAGCTTCTGTAATAAATACTTCATCAGCTTGTATCTCCATCTCTCTTTCTACATTTCTCAGCATCTGTCCGCCCTCTTTTGGAGAACTGAAGACTGCTTCCGAAAATATGGAATACCTTGTAGTCTACATATGACCTATGAGTTAAAGCACCACTTGTAAAATACATGTTTTTATCAAAATCAAATTCTATGATAGTATCAGTCGTTTAATCGTCGCTTAACAGTTCCCGTTTAAAGGACGCATCAATTCAACGTTTCCCAGCCAGCTGGTGAAAACTGTATAACGACTTTCTTCTATCACTTTATTTTATTTTGCCACAGTTCTGACCTCCCCTGATAACAGGGGAACAGAATTCATGCTTGGATTTCTGCAGAATTACCAGCCTCCGCAGTTGGAACTCTTCATCACCAGTGCAAGCCCGACTCCAACAGCAGTTACGGTTTCTGCTCCTGGGGTTGGATTCAATCAACAAGTGACTGTTTCCAGCGCTGCAGTTCAGGTAAGTCAATCCAACAGTCTTACTTTTCTTCTAACAATAACCAAATAGGATTGCTTGTCAACCAACCTACAGCCACTTCGAAATTATAAGAAAATGTAGTAGATTACTGACAATAAATAAATTAATCGATGAATGAATGAAAACGTTTGTTAACGTTGTGTCTTACGACAAATTCACCCGGCCACTACCCACCTTTAGAATGGTATAGTCACGACTCACAAAACACAAATAGTACAACAATAGAAAGTTTATATAATCAAAATAACTCAAAACAAACGAGGTAGAGGTAATTAAGGGTTAATGACCCGCCCCGAGGTGTATATGGTGTCATAACGCCTGGTCCTTTGCTATAACTACCGAATAAAACCACCGAGTGAGCGAAGGACCAGGCGTTATGACACCATGTACACCGAGGAACAGGCGGGTCATTAACGTTATTATCATATAGCCTACCCAAACTTGCAAAATCACGTATGACGCATAGATCCCTTGGTATTTTACGTGTCCTTTGTCGAATTTCTGAAAATTCACATTTGTTCTTTGGTACATACATTTGTAAGGGGATTACAAATTGCATTTTGAAACCGCAGAAAATATTCAAAACATTGCAGTCCTTAGCTGGAACAACAAAACTCATTATCAATGTTAACAGAAGGAGCCATTCCCCCTTGCAGTCTGTACTTATTCCCTCTGCTTTGGCTTATGTTTCGCTCCTTTTGATTGGCCAATGCCTGCATATACCTCACTTTCTTGTGTGTATCGCTCCTTTTTATTGGTAAAAATGATTCAACACCGGCACCAGTGTCGATTTGTATCGACACCGGTGCCGGTGTCGATTCATTCTGACCAATCAGAGGAGCGATAGACACCGGCCTGGCCGGAATCTATGTGTTACGGCGTCATAACCTGCCTTCTGATTGGTCCGCGACGCCTGGCTATATGATAATACGCAGTAAATAATATAGTAAATAAAAGGATGCGTAACAATGTCTTACGATACATCTTTTTCAACGTATAACCCACAATCCCATTAACATGAATACAAAACGTTAACATGGATGATTTTTGTAAGAAAATACCAAGTGATGATGACATCCGAGTTAAATCAAGCTAATTACCCCCCCCCCCCACACACACACACACACCTCAACGCTGGATAGCGTTAAGACCCAACCAAAAGTGATAAAGAAAGTATGACTTCATTAGGTTGTGCGTTGGTACACAGAGCCAACACAGTTTGTCTTGCTTTCTGATGGGTTTTCAATTGCGCAATAGATATTGGAACAAATGCGAACTAATGATTATCTACTCCACACCTTTAATACGGTTGCAGATTGTAAATCTACCACTATCTGTAATGATGAACGGCGATGAGCGGGCTCAGAAAGGTATCCTTGTCACCGCTGACACCGAAGTCATCGTCTACGGAGTCAATAAGGTTGCAGCCTCAACAGATGGGTTTCTTGGACTCCCGGTGGACGTTTTGGGTAATGAGTATTACGTCGCATCGTACCCATCAAGGTACTCATTTCATCCATCTGAATTTGGAATCGTTGGGGTGTATGACAACACTACCGTTACAGTCACTCTGAGCGCTCCCACAACTCATCAAGGGCAGTCATACGAGGCAGGAAGTTCGGCCACCCTCTTACTCAACCGGTTTGAAGCTGTCCAGTTTAAAAGTACATCTGACGTAACAGGATCCTATATTGTAGCTGACAATCCCGTTTCCGTCATGTCTGGAAGTGAGTGCACTAATGTTCCAAACCATTTCCATGCCTGTGACCACCTAGTGGAACACATCCCTCCTGTGAGTACCTGGGGTGAGAGGTTTGTCACCGTTCCCCTGGCAGTCCGCACAGGCGGGGACATCTTTCGCATCGTCGCTTCCGAAGATGGCACAGACGTTGATGTGACAGGCCTGTCCACTCATTCAATGAACTCTGGTGATTTCTGGGAATTAGATATCCCGTCAAATGAGTATCGAGTCATCTCTTCTACTGCTCCAATCATGCTGTTGCAGTACAGCAAGTCCCAGGGGGCAGACGGTATCAACACAGACCCGTTCATGATGTACGTGCCTCCAATCGAACAGTTCGCTGCTGACTACACGTTCGCCACAGTGGACTCCCCCTCCTCTCCTTACACCAGTTACGTCAACATCATCATCAAGGCATCGGAGACAGCCGGACTGAGGTATGACGGAAACGCTCTTCCTTCTAGCACGACGTGGACGGCGATTCCCGGAACAGATCTGGTCGGAACACAGCTCAACATCGCGACAGCAGGGACTCACAAGCTGAAGCATATTTCTGCAATCGTTCAATTTTCAATTTTCTACTATGGGTTCGCGTCCTATGATTCAGTGGGATTCCCAGGTGGACTGCGCCTAGCTAGTTTCTCCAACAACTGCGTCATGACCGTACCGATGGCCGGGGATGGAGTGGACAACGACTGCGACAGGCTCGTGGACGAAGAGTTGCTGAACGGCAGGTAGGTAAAAACGACACAAAATGTTTCATTGCGCACCTCGTTAGCCAGCATGTTTCGTACAATTATCCGGGTAGTGCAATAATGCGAAGGTATCAAGCTGGACTACACCGGTTTGGGATTTCAAGATTCTGTGCAATTAACGGAAATGTGCGGTTAAGCTAAGAGTACAACCCGCCTTACGTGCAACTGCGTGGTGTCTACGTGCCAAAACGTGGGCAATCTTTGGGGATCCGTGAGTGGTAAGTACCGCCTCCGTACGAAATCGTACGGAATCCAACGGGTTTTGGAGCACGCAGACACGCCGTAGAACTCTAAGTGCATGTGAAACTTTCTCTGCCATCGGGTTGCAGATTTGCCGCGTGTACGATCCGGTACGGGCGACGCGCATGCCCCGTGCAGCGAGTAAGGCTAGGACAACGTACGTACGTAGCACGTGTAAGTAGGGCCTACATACAGTAACGTGGCAATCGCACAGAGATCGCACTTGCATCTCACTTACCACTTGCGCAACGAACGATGTGCATCGCAAACGGATTACGGCTAGGCATGGCGTGCAGAGCACATGCTTACACTTTGCATTTCCGTGTGAGTGACGTACGTTGAGACGTACTCCCTCTCTGCTCTTGCCATTCCTTCCTCACGTTTTCAGAAAAACGTGGCTCCTAAAAAAACGTACGGACAAAAAGCACGTACGGTGGGTTGTGCCCTTAGCTTAATCCGTTGTGGAATTTATGGCTTCTGCAATAACATTTGTTTACTTTGGCAATTGACCAAAGTTGTGACACATTTTCCTATCCTGTGGTTTAAACAAACGGCCTTCTCGCTAATAACATTGCGCACCGCTTCAATTCTTCAGGGATGATGACGGCGACGGCCTGATTGACGAAGACTTAGCTGACGTCAACCATGACGTAGATGAGTGTGCGTTGGGCTGGGACGACTGCCACGCCGACGCAGATTGTGTCAACACGCACGGGTCGTACAGGTGTCAGTGCCGCCCTGGCTTCACCGGTGACGGTCGTGACTGTTGGGGTAAGTGTACTTTCTATCTCAGTCGTTTGGAAATAATGTGGACACATCTATTGCAGAATTCAATCGTTTCATTTAATGTCTGTGATATATATTAGAATTTACCCTCCCAGGCAGGGCAAATCCCGCAGCAAACTTGTTCAGCAACCAGGCTTGCTGATCAGGTAGCAAAGGTATTTGTTTTTGTTCTGTCGGTAGAGGACAACCACCAAAAACATACCGGGCATACGACGAAACTATTACCAACGCGCCAAAAATAAACATATATTTGTGCACGCCGCGCCGTACTCCGTTCGTCTGCCATATTTTTCAAATTTGAAATTTGAGCGCCCTCGTCAAATCATAAACAAGACGCCTCTAATACCGTTTATCTGAGACTGGAATGGAATGGAAGGGTTGATATTGTAAGACATCTGCGTTGCCGCTGGATCAGCCCTCCATGGTAGGGTGACAAGGTCACATTTTCAACCATCAGTAGACTAACCATACACATACGCCATTCATTGTTTTTTTCATCACATATCTAACCGAAGTATACAAGTAAGACTAAACCCATTTGATCCTTTCCTACAGAAAGTGCACAAAAGTCTCAAGTATTATGTTTTGACTTAGTGTGCGGTCACATAGGTCGTGCGATAGTCGTCCGATCAATAACTTGAAGCATTTTGAAGGACAAGAATTTACGCCTCCTGCAAATCCTATGGCATCAAAATCGTACGACGATCGCACGACCTATGTGACCGCTCCCTAACTCTACCTTGTCGTTGCTGTATAAAGGTTTCTTGTCCTATCGATGTATTGATTAAAAAAATAATGTTAACAGCGAGGGCCATCTGCCGGGCGTATGGCGACCCTCATTACTACACGTTTGATGGAGAGCTGATCCACTACCAGGGCCACTGCACCTACCGACTGGCTCAGAACTGCAGGAACGAGAGTCTCCCTTATTTTAACGTCGAGGCTGAGAACGAGGCTCGCGGGAACCCGTCAGTCACCTGGGTCACGGCGGTTTACTTGGACGTCTTCAACGTCAGTGTCGCAATCAAGAAGAACAAAGTCGTCTTTGTAAGTATATTTACTTGTCTATATTTACTGTTCTAAAATTATGAATTGTCTCAGTAAAGTACAAAATCCCCGAAAACTACCGAAACATTCGAAAACTACCGAACACAACCGACGAAAGAGAGACGACCAACAGCGTCGCCGGTGGAGCACTTAACTTGGGAATCAGATGGCCACTTATCTTATTACAAAATAAAACAAGCCATTAAACTGTTCCTATGACTAACGAAGTGCTTTATGACTATGTTATCAAAAATGTTAGTGTAAGACTCCAATGTTCCACCCTGTCTCTCGCCCCAAGGACACTCAGAAGAAAGGAGACTCACACAAGTGAGTATGCCCTGAAGGGCTGTATATTCTCGACTCCCATGTGAAGGAATCAACTGGATCAAACTGGTTCTCCTTGACCTCTGGGTCATCGGACTATACTACTGCGGCAGGAGGGCACATGCCACTTTGGCTTCTTATATTAGGCCATGTTGATTTGATTATATGGATGACATCCTCTGGGAACTCCAAAACTGATGCGAGCGAGCGAATAAAATAAAAGTTTGGCCAAAAAAAAAGTTGTCTTCAGTATGAAATCAAAGTGGCCAGGAAGGTTGAACATAGGACTTAACACACATAGTATGATATACCAACAGTTAGGTGTATGGACCAGTACATCTTACGGGTGCAAAACATTTTTTTCTTCTTGGACCAATCCGAAAAAAACAGATCTAAAAAAAAATCAGAGGAAGAGGTTTCGCCAATTACAAAAAGGACACACTATGTCGGCAGGCATTTGGGGTCTTACCGGGGGCCAAGAAGACGACAAGAGCGAAGTCAAGTAGAGTTTATAGTCAAAGGTACCAGGTTTCTACAGTCAAAGGTACAGAGGGTTAGCCTTTATTACATGGAGATGGGATTTTAAAATGCCAGTGGGAGTCCAATAATCCACCAAACAGATTCCTTTGTAGCAAAATTGACCAATTATCACTGTTTTGAGTATAGCCAGTTCTCAAGTTTCCACAGACAATACCAGGTTCATGTCCGGACCTGGAAATGATCCTCCGGACCTGAATTTTCTGTACTGGTACCTTCCCCAACCATCAATAGATTTTTTTTTTCTTTCTGTCCTTTCACATCTTATTCTTTGACTTTAGATTTATTTTGGCATTCTATGGCATAAGTTATCTGTTTTCTGATATTTTTTTTCCATCTACAGAATATTTGTGCTCATTTTGCAGCTGCTTTGCACAATTTAATGTGTGGTCGAAAACTTTTTTTTTTTGGAAATGGCCGAAAATTGGTGCGAGTGCTGATGCCATCCATATAATCAAATCAACATGGCCTTAGCATAAAAGCCAAAGAATCTGCATTCAGATTTTTTTTTTTCTTCCCCATAAAGGTCGACCTTGTCCAGGTAACTCCCCCTGTTGACCCTCACCCCGAAGTCCGGGTCAGGTTTTCCGGTACTTTCGTCACCATAGAGACGGACTTTGGCCTGAAGGTGTCGTTCGACGGGTGGCATCATGTCGAGGTCATCCTACCGGAGACGTACCGTAGCGCCACCTGTGGTATCTGCGGGAACTACAACGGGATATCGGCAGATGACTACTTGACTTCCAATGGCACTTTGGCTGGGGACGCGATGACGTTTGGAGACTCTTGGAGGGTTCCAAAAGAGGGAGATGGAGACAGGTCAGCATATGTTGTAACGAGCTTACTCAGTGCAAGGCCATTGATCACTTCTAGGCACGGAATTAAGCTCACTGTGACAGCATCTCTTCTCACTAAGACTTAGGTCACATTTCCAAATCGGGGCCCGGCCCGGATGTTAAACAAAAGGAAAAATAAAAATTCATGCCTAGAAATATGCACAAATCATGCGCATAAATCTTGTTTTGACATTTTGTGTATTTTGAAGTCTTTCATATTATTCTTTTTGCTCCCGAAAGCTGCCCGGCCTGGTCCCGGTTTTGAAATGTGACCTAAGCCTTAGTCAGAAAGATTGCGCTTTAACAAGCTTGAAAAAAACTGACCCAATAGGGTTGTGAGGCTGCTCGGGGAATCAAAATGGCCAGATAGCAGTAAAACAACACGTCTAATGCAAAGATACATTGTCCATTGCTTACTTTTGGTTAATCGGCCTGTGTAGGCCGAGTGTGGCTATGTATATGGTGATCAAGGTCATGGGATGGTCCTGAGTTCTGTTTATGAACTTGGGACGAATTCGAAGTTCACGTTAACCTATGGGTGAGATATAAGGTTTGGGTGTGATATACATAACACAGAGAGAAGCCAATTCGTCAATAAGTTTGTCAGTTATAACTGCAATTTTTAACCACCCGCTAGGTGCGACGTTACCACGGAACCAGAGTGTGGGGGAGAACTACAAGATATCGCCACCAGGATCTGTGGGATTCTTCGTGATCCGGACAGCGCATTTCAACCCTGCTTCCAAATTTTGAGCCCAGAGGTATGGTTACGAAAAGATTTTTACGAAAGCCATCGTGCAATTTTGATGCCTTGAGGTATGTCTACCTTGTTCTCCCAACGACCAGGAGGTCAAGGGACTAGGTAGTTAGATTTGTAGCTGGGTATTCTTACCAATGTGTTTATATCTCTAGCTCTAACATAGTCATAGTAGTCAGGGGGATAAATAGTCAAGTATGTGAGATAGTTATTATAAAAATTATTAAGAACATAAATGTTGTTGCTTTCCTTTCCTTTCAAACAGCCGTCCTTATTGACATGTGTGTATGACGTGTGCGCGCTGATAGGAGACACCGTCTCTCTCTGCACAAACCTGCAAGCTTACGCTGACGCATGTGCAGAAGCGGGCGTCAACGTAGGGGCATGGAGAAACTCGTCATTCTGCCGTGAGTTTTCTTTGCGTCTTGTTATCCATGTAGTGGTAAATTTTGTACATGTAAAGTACTTAAAGTTCATAAGAGAACAGAATATCAAATAGTATATTCTCTCCCATCCCATGTGTCTTAATGTGGCATGATCACGATGATACAGTATTTAATACGACATATAAGTGAGCTTTCAGGAGGCGTTATTCTTGAGAAAAAGACGTCAGAAAAGGTTGCGTAACAAAGCTACACAAGAGCTACGTGAAATCTATCCTTAAAACACAAGTAAAACATTCGAAAAGCACAAGGTGTTACTTTCATCAAATACGCATCCGTTCGCATGTTTTAAGGCATGCTTAGGGGTAGGGTTTTGGCAATTACATTTCACACAAGAGTTTGGCGGAAGGCTTTCTAACATAAGGTTAACCTTTTAAGAATCACTACGCCAAATCTAATTTTAAGCACGCCTTACATGATGAGTAAAAGATGCCAATGTTTTACGTATAGTTTACGGATACTTGACGTGTGCTTACAGATGAGATTTCGTGTTGTGAATGTGATTTTCATTCTTCTTGCCACAGCCCTGCCGTGCCCTGCGAACAGCCAGTATAACCCCTGCTCCAGCGCGTGTCCGGCCACGTGTACGGACGTGTCCGCTCCTGACTACTGTAACCGTACATGTGTGGAGAGCTGTGAGTGCGAGCCCGGGTACGTCCTGAGCGGACAGGACTGCGTGCTGAGGGAACAGTGTGGCTGCACCAGGAATGGCAGATACTACATGGTACAAGCTTTTACTATTGATAATACTAGAGTCTATACTAAACCTATCGACACACAGGCACACAGTAACAGAAAACAGAGACTGAACTTGCCGCTAATGATTCCCTTAGCCATTTGCTAACTAGCCGTCCAACTTCTGTGAAGAATTAAACAGCATATATGTCATATATTTGGCCAAGCTAAGATCCATTATTCATGAATAACCCACAAAATCAGAAATTGCAAAGACTGTACTTAGGGGTAGAATATTTTCATCGCCGACATTTTTTTTGGCTTTCTTTAGTTTATTTCAATTTATCACTAGTTAGTCCTTACTGCTGTAACGTTATACCGTTTACCATTGTTTGTTTGTCATTTTTTGTAACTTGCAATTAGGCCTCGGGCAATATTCTGCAATAAACTTTTATTAACATCCATTTAATGTATCGTTTTCGGTCAAATGTTGATCTTAGACGTTCTCTGATAACTAATATGAAGTGTCATTGGTTTCAAAAGGAGAATAATCATTTTTTTCACCATAAGCTAAACATAAGTGACCGTTGTCTTCCAGGTTGGTGACAGTTGGGGGGAGGACTGTGACCGGCGCTGCACGTGTGTCAGTAGGAACAACATCCAGTGCACTGACGTCAGCTGCCACGCAGACGCCTACTGTGGAATTCAAAATGGCGTCCAAGGATGCCATTGCAACCCTGGGAACGTCGGAAACGGAACAATTTGCGAAGGTGAGTATCTTTTCCTTTCTTTTGAAATGGATAGGTTGTATTTTACACCTGATATTTTTCTGCCTACGTAAGCCAAGTCCCTGCGAAAACCAGACAATACTTGATAATGATCTGAAGTATTAGCTTTTATGATATTAACTAGATTGTTTATACTGTTACATTAGATCAGAGTAGCTGTTAGATATTTGTAATAGTATATATTTCAACTCTTCTGTATATTAAGATTGCCATAAATTTTACCTGTTACAATTGTAGCGCAATAAATTTCTATTTTATTATTTCACATCATTTAGCTCTCATATCAGAATGCCTATGGAGGATTTCAAAACGCCGCGAAATACATCATACAATAGATAAGCGCATTAATTAAAAAAATGAAAATTGTCTACGTTGTTTATGTCAATCCATCTAATAGTATACTTATATGCTTTTTCTATTAACATTCAGTTCACTTAAATTACGTTAAAGAAGATGAAAACCATCTACAATGTTGTTTATATAAATCCATCCATACATGTATGTATTCTTTCTCACTACATTTAGCTCACTGACATGATAAAAGGCGAAGACATCAACTACGTGATCCATATAAACACATGTATATGATCGAATTCTTGTCTACCTACATTCAGATCAGTGACGATAGAGATGATGAAAACCATCTACTTCAAGACCCAAGTAAATCCATGTATATGTAACATTTCGATTGGCTTGAATAAATCAAATTTTCGAATGTTTTCAACTGATAGTTTTCGACCCGTGTGAAAACCAGCCTTGCCGTAACGGTGGTCAGTGTGTGGACGACAACAATGGCGGATACAGGTGCCAATGTGCAGGACGATGGACCGGTACCAACTGCGATGAGGGTAGGTACTGCAACTATTCTGATTCCGCAAGCTATTTTGGAATATTTGCATGTTGTGCCTGTCGTAACATCAAGCAATGTTACTATACTGTCCACTGTGAGAGCTGCCATCTTATATTAAACTGAAATGTACGCATCAATATCATCTAGTGTTATCGTACATATCCACTTAGTAGGAGCATACTCCTAAAACAGCCTCGTTTCTGTGCAACTTCTCGCACAAGGTCTCGAGTAAACTTTTGTACTCTCGTGAGATGTTGCGGCTGTTGACCTCCGGGTGCGAATCCTTAGAAGGCCTCAGTACTGGGCGTTGTACATATGTGTCTTCACTCGATTCAGGTTAAATGAGTTTCGGTTGGAGTTGACTTCTTGGATTGGACATTAATGTCCCGTGTTTGAGGAGAGTCAGATGGGGAAAAAGCCATTGATATATCACTTCCTGGTGTGAGTGAATCAAATATTACAGTCTCATCTTGAAAAGAAAACAATAAACCTTTCACAAACGGGTTTTATGTGAATAAATTAAAGAACACATTTCCACCTCTGTAGGTTCCACCTGTACAGCGTCAGGAGACCCGCACTACTGCACGTTGGACGGGCGGACCCACCACTTCCAGGGACCGTGTCGGTACACATTCGCCAAGGATTGCAGCGACAGTTCCGACTTTAACGTGGAAGTGCAGAACATGCCCTTGTCTATCTCCCCTCCCATCTCCATCACACGGGCCATGTACGTGGAAGTGTATGGTTACAGCATCTCAATCACGGCTGGCAGGAGTCTTAAGGTCAGTTGATTTGTATTTCTTTATCCTTTCAAACTTTGCTGTTGTTAATTATTGGCGATGCCTAGGGAGCGAGAGTAATAGTATAGTTTGCGACCGTTTGACAAGAATTCACAAAAATTCATATTATGATAGGTCATTCGCCATAAGAGATAACATTTCTTGTCAATTGCAATGCCCTACGAACATCTATAGCGTGAAATCTTCATACACACAGTTAGGCGAAAGGACAGAACAGAAATACAACAAACCTACAACAACAATCATTACTACTTATAAAAATAAAACCGTCGCCATGGCAATATTTGTTATTGCCACACTTCTTTTGATTTACGCTGTTGAATAACAATTTGGCTGGACAAATGGTATTGCACGAAACTGAAACTGCGCAAGCATAATGGTAATACACATGTTTCATAGGATTACTTACATATACGTAAGATACTGATATGTATGGATGTCTGAACTAGCAAGAGTTTCCAGAGTGTGTTGAGGTGTAATTGTGGAGCCGAAATAATTCAGTGCCATCACAAATGTCCTGGATACCCCTGTGCCTATCAAAGTTTTGTTAGAAGACCTTGATACTCTCATAGTATCTGAAAAGTATTACCTAAGACGATTTTATTTTGGCAAATTCTACAAAACCTTCAAATATCACACCACGTTCACATTGTGTAATGGACTAATGATTTGTAACTTTGTTTCTTATTGGTCCAACTCTTTACAGGTTGATGGCGTTTCCTACACCCCGCCTGTGACTCTGGGTATGGGGGAGGTTCAGATCTTCCTGTCCGGAGGCTTTCTTGTGGTGCAAACGGATTTTGGACTAGAGGCGTCTTTTGATGGGTATCACTATGCAAAAGTAAGAATAGTATTATATTGCGTATACTCTGAACACATTAATGCTGTTTATATCCATTGACCTTATCTTTATTTTCGGTCACGCTTGGTAGCAAATGTTAACATTCATGGACTGGAGTCAAAATATCACAAGAATGAAAGTACAGGTTTGTTTTATATCACCATTACTATCCTCCCCCTCGTCAACATCATCATCATCATTATCATTAACGTTAACATCATTATCATCGACATTATTGTACTCATCATAACATCATCACCTTTACCATGGCCACCACCATCATCATCATCTTCTTATCATTATCACCTAAACAATCATCATCCGCATCATCATCCACATCATCATCCACATCATCATCCACATCATTATCCACATCATCATCATCGTCAACGTCACCATCATCACCATCATCATCATCGTCATCATCATCACCCTCATCATCAACATCATCATTAACATCATCATTATCATCATTATCACCACCACCATTACTATCGCTATCATCATCATTATTTGTCATCATCATCACTCTCTCCCAATGCTGCGTTGGAATCGGATTTGGGATGCAGCAATACAAATTAAGAAAAAGCTTCATTCTACTATCATTGTTACTTTTTACTAATGTCTTACAAATTCTTAGTCTCTAGAAAGTATATAATACTTACCTTCCCCTGTTCTGAGTGAGACGCCTGTGTCCCTTTCTGTCTATTGATGTTATAGCAAATATTTGCATCAAATTTTCCTGAAATCATTATTATTCTTCACAGGTGTTCGTACCTGGGGAGTATTCTGGAGTGGTGTGCGGCCTCTGCGGTAACCTGAATGGTGACCCTAATGATGACTTCCTGACGTCATACAACACGACTGCCTCAGACTGGACTGAGTTCGGGGACAGCTGGTTAACTGACTCATCAAGGTCAGCATCTCTCAAACTCACATACTAATCTATTCACCTGTCTACTAACGGCAATGTATCAATACATCTTCCACTATATCCGTAAATAACTTCATCAGGTTGGCAATTATTCATGTACTAGTAGTAAGGTTATTTAGGCACAACCAAGGAGTACTTGCTTTCAACGTTTCGATGTCTATCAGACACCAACATCAGGTAGTTTCCAGTCATTCTACCCTGATGATGTTGTCTGATAGATATCGAAACGTTGGAAGTAAGTACTCCTTGGTTGTGTCTAAAGAACCTTACTTTATCTTCCACGATAAAATGTACATCAGTTCCTTTCATTCAAGTGCTGAGTGTTTAATATACATGGCGTTTCTAAAAGTTGAAACAAATGATGCTGTCAGGCTGGTTGGCATATGTGTCGCGTTCACCTTCGTCATCGACTGATTTTGTTTTTTTGTATAATTTTATACGACATGTGTACGACTATTCCAAGAACGACCCCATATCTGACGTTCATAAAGGTTAGACATACAGGTAAACAATATTCAAATACAATTCAATCGTTACAACTGGATAAAAAAACGGATATTTACTTCCGGACGTTTCGAGTGACATCTATCACTCTTCTTCAGCGTCACTCGAATAGACTGGCAGAACAATTCAATACAAGTACAGCTAAGTAGAAAAAAATGGTTGAACCACTAATACGGACATATGCAAAAGTCACTCAAATGTAAATCATGTTAGTATAGTCTTTTTATCCAGTTGTAGATTGAATTGTATATGAAGACCCCACATCTTGTTTTCGTACGAATATCGTATGTTCGTATGACGATTAGTATGTGACTTGCCTTAACCCTATTCAGACCGAGCTTTTTTGGTCATCCCTGGACCGGGGGGGGGGGGGCTTTTGAGGCCCTCCATTTGAAGTCCTATAACTCTAAAACGACGTGCCGTGGGGCCACCAAATTTTCAGGACATAATATCGACAAAATATCTGGCAGGTATGTGACGTTTGACGTTACGTTGACGTAAGATGACGTAATTATGACGTCATCAATTTGATTATATTGGCCGGACCCATGAAAAAAGGGTATTCTCAGAAAACTTCAAGATATTCTAAAAAAATGTAACAACAAGTGCAGATAACAGAATAATAATGTTTATTACGACTTGAGTTGCCAATAGCAATATCAATGATATTATATCCGCCACCTTGAATTTCTAAAAATACTTTTTTTGCAACGAATAATCATAAAGGTCAATGGAAATAGACTCAATTCATTTATTTAGATGGTTTTTGATGAAAAAATACCAGGTAGTTACAAATTTTAAGGGGTAATTAGCTTGTTATTCTTGAGCTGGCCATTCGGTCCGCCATCTTGGATTTTTGGCTGATGACGTCATCAAATTAGCATAATTTATGCATATATAATTATGAAAGATATGCTAAATAATATAAGATTTTATTTATGTAACAAAATAGCAGTAATATAGCAAATATATGTGAAAAATACATTGTTAGAACCAAAAATAGTGATTTTTGGCAAAACAGCCTGTCAACAAACGGTTGCCATGGCAACACGAAAAAATGGAAGATTTCTCAAACTTCGTGAAATTGTTGCCAACAATATTTTAGGAAAACTCACCAAATTTGGTGGCTTTAGCGTTAGCCGTTCTGGCGTTATAGGACATCGAAGTTGGCGCGGGCCTCAAAAGCCCCCCCCCCCCCCCCCCCGGTCTGAATAGGGTTAAGGTAGGTGTGATCTGGAATGTGCTGTACAAGACAGTTATAATTGGCATGTAGTAACGCGTATGTTGCCTGTAGCTAGATCTATGGTATCCCTATTTTGCCGAAGCTCGGTACTCATTTTCACCTGAGTAAAGTTAGTAAAGTCTTCTAAAGTGCCATTCCCAAGGGTACAAGTTCGGTGATTAGGCAGAATTCGAACTCGAGACCTCTCTATCCCGAGCCAAACACGCAGTCTCACCTCAATATGATGATGTTGCCTGTGCTCAGAGCTACGGTATTCCTGTTTTATAAATAGATTTCTGACGGTTAATCGTTATTTTTTTACCTAGCTGTCCCATAGGGCCAACCCCTCCCCCGCCGCCCAGCTGTGACGACATCCGGGCAACCATAGAAGGTCCAACAGCGTGTGGCCTCCTGACCCTTACAGACGGACCGTTTAGATCCTGCCGTAGTGCCGTCAGCCCGACACGATACTTCAACGACTGTGTGTTCGACATGTGCGGGTGGCAGGGCGCGAGGGGACTGTGTGAGAACCTGGAGGCGTACGCCTTGGACTGCAGAGCAGCAGGGTTATCACCAATGGTCTGGAGAACTGCTGAGCGCTGCCGTAAGCAAACGCAAGCTTCGCTAACTTTATCAAATTACGCGAATTCTATCCTGACGTTTTAGTAAAGGCTCCGTCACAACTTAAGACCTGAGCTCGTCCGACACGCCAGGGAGCTCCAAATGGGCATTTTGCGACCAAAGAAAGCCGACTCTTAGGCCTGGGCTTATGGCAAAAAAATAAGTCAAATTTTCCGAAATGAAACACCGAACCCAGTCTAATTTTTGACGGGGCAGATTTTCAGCAAAAAGTACGGTCGCCAATCTGAAATTAAATCGGAGTTTGCTTGAATTGTGACATGTGCTTAATCAGGGGTGCATAAGCATTTGCACGAAACCTTTGAGATTCGTACGACACGCACGAATCACTATGAGAAAACCAATGAACCTTACGTAAAGCACACGAATCATTATGCGAAAACGTACGAACCTTACGCGATTCGCACGAAACGTATGCGAAACCGGCCTACCGTCGCCGGGTCACGTGACATCACGTCATTCACGTAAGGTTCTTGCAAATCGCATAAGGTTCGTGCGTTTTCGCATAGTGATTCGTGCGTATCACATAATTCTTGTACGAATCTCATAGGGTTCGTGCAAATGCTTAGGCGTCCCTGTTGATATTTATCCTCTGTAATGTATTATCATAATGATACATATTGTTGTGCAGCCAGCTAATACAAGCCTTCTCAACATACACTCTCCTCCAGCTCTGAGCTGCCCGTCCCACAGCCGGTACTCCCCCTGTATCAGCGCCTGTCCAGCCACCTGCTCCGACCCAGCGGCTCCCGACAGGTGTACCCGGTTCTGTGTAGAGGGTTGTGCGTGCCTGCCGGGGTACATCAGGAGTGGGGAGGCGTGTGTTCCGGCCAATCACTGCGGGTGTAACCAGGGTGGGAGATACTTTGAGGTAAATAGATTCTCTCTTTCAAAAGAAAGAAAAAATGTTATTTTGGTTATCACAATCGCCAATAGTGATCTCAATAATTACAAAGTTATAACTAATGGCCGATGGAAAGTTTACTTGGCAATACAATGATGATAACAACGATGTAAAGTTTAGTATGCAGCAAAGAGATAATCAAAGAGTGAAATAAATGTCGTCAACTAGCGCTACTGCATTCCTAGACCGGTTGTTTCTAGCTTTAGTTTATTTTCTATATACAATGGATGATGAAGTTTCCGACCATATGGAAGGTACATGCAGGTCGTGTTAAGCTTAGGTAACATTTCTAAAGCGGGGCCCGACCGGACAGCTTTCGGGACCTAAAAGGAATGATATAAAATACATCAAAACACACAAAATGGCCAAAACGATTCATTGGCGTAATATAAGTATATTTCTAGGTATACATTTTAATTTTTGTTTCTTAAAACAGCCCGACTGGGCCACAGTTTGGAATTGTGACCTAAGCCTTAGCAGAGAGTTTTTTTTTAGTTTGGTGCGATGTACAAAGTAGGGGAAAATTACCGACTAGATTATGTAGTTTGTATTTTTCGGCAATGCCATGTGAACAATGACAGTAATTAAGGACCTAAACAATGTCTCATAGATTGGTGAGACATGGGGAGTTGGCTGTGACCGTATCTGCACCTGTGTCAGCACCGACAATATAGAGTGCAGGGAGGTCCAGTGTGACGTCAACGCTTGGTGCGGGGTTCAGGACGGAAGGGAGGGATGTCACTGTAACTATGGATACAACGGCGACGGAACAAGCTGTGAACCTGGTAATAAATAAGAACATGTATATATAACAGTGGCCTTGTAAAAAATGTCTACTGTCTAGTTGTATAATTTTCCAGAAAGAATAAAATGTCCATCTTTAACTTTTGGCAAGATTCTGACCGCTGGAACTTACGTTAACCGCAGGAAAACGCACTATGGTGACATTTGACCCCCATTGGACATCCGTTTTTTTTTTAGTGTTCCAGACACCCGAAACAGGCCTAAAAGTCTTTTTTCTACATAATAGGAAACCTACAACCCTTACATGTAGACTACAGCTCCAAAATGCCAACATAAAAAAATCTTCTGTTTTCAAAATCAATACTGGACTCGTTGGAGACCTTCTACTCAAGCGTCAATTCGTGACCTTTGTCCAAGATGGGATTTCGTTATGGATGATCACTTTCTTTTGATTTCTTGATTTCATATCATATCACAGTCGTGGCACGCTGCAGTGCATCAGGCGATCCTCACTACTACCCGTTTGACGGAGGGGCTCACCACTTCCAAGGACCGTGCAGGTACATCCTAGCTAAGGACTGCGGCAACAGCAGCGACTTTACCGTGATGGCACAGAACGTCCCGATCTGGCCGGGTGCGGGTATTTCTGTCGTGCGTGAGGTATTCGTGGAGGCGCACGGATTCGTGGTGGGGATTCACCAAGGAAAGGCTGTCACTGTGAGTAACGGCCCAGATCTTCTATTGCTATTACACTATGAAATTTGTACGATAATTATGTGATACACACGAAACACTTTGCGAAAACACAAGAACCTTATAAAGTCACACGAATCATTATGCAAAGACGTACGAAACGTACGTATGTGATTTGCACGAACCTTATGCGAATAACGTAATGTCACATGATCCTGCGGTTGTCGGCAGGTTTCGCATAAGGTTCGTGCAAATCGCATAAGGTTCGTGTGTGTCACATAGTGATTCGTGCGAATCACATAAGGTTCGTACGTTTTTGGATAGTAATTCTTTGATTTTCATAAGGTTCGTGCGTTTTCAAGTAGTGATTATTGCGTATCACATTATGTCCGTACGGATCTCATAGGGTTCGTATAAATGCTTAGGCACCCCTGCTAAAGGTGTTGCCTGTATTGTAGTGAAAAAAAAACGACGTTCAGACCACAGCTAAATATAAGCAGAAAATAAAACATACAGTAAAATTTTTGAACTTTTGATTGACAATACAGCATATTCGGTGGAATAGCAGACTAAGAAAAAAACGATATTTATTTATATCATTAGTTTATCTCTTCTTACCGTTTGAGACGTTGTCTAGTTACGATGTATTCTACTATAATATCTGTCAGTTTGTTTTACCTGAATTACATTATAGCAATGCCAAATACTATAAAGGAACAAAATGTCAAAACCCTATAGCTGATTACGTTGTTCATAAAACTGAGATATGTATTTCTTTCATCAACAAGGTTGGTGGAGTGCCACACACCCTCCCCTTCAGCCTGGCAGGTGGTACGGTCGAAGTCAGCCTGAGTGGGCGGTTTGTCCGGGTTTTCCTGTCAAACTTCAGCGTTGAAGTTCTCTACGATGGTTCTCACGAAGTCCAGGTAAGCGAAGTTGACCATGGATAAAGTTATGAATTAGTATTCCAACAGATGGATTTGCTTCAGCAAGTGGTAATAACTGGCATGAATTGTAAGTGGTTTTCTTTAGCTTAAATGTGTTTCAAGAAAAGTTAGATTGTGCTACTTTTGTGTATCGTATGCATTTGTGGATTTTTGTCATCTTACAAACTACCGATTTATTCTAATATAGTATATCTATTAGATATTCTACTCTATAATCTATGTATGTTGAATGGCACCAACACCAGCATTGCATTCGAGATGCCCTTTGTGTTGCCTTTGTGCAATGTCAGTAATGTCAAAATCTAGAGCGAGTAAAAAGTGGATATGCAACCCGACAGATAGACAAGGATATCCATTACTGAGTTATACGTCGCTATTCTTCCTGTAGTCCGTGTGAATGGTATCATTTTCACTTGACTGAAATGAGGAAAGTCCTTTAAAGGCCTTTCCCAAGGGCATGCGATTGGTGACACGCCAGGCTTCGAACTCGGGCCCTTTTGAGCCTGAGCTCAACGCGCTGCCGAATGCGCCACGCGATCCACTTCATTAGTAGATTTAATTGCTACAAAGCATATCTCACCTGACATATTCACACCTTGTAGGTTGAGGTTCCTGGTGACTACTCGGGACAGATGTGTGGTCTGTGCGGAAACTATAACGGAGACACAAGCGATGACTACATGACACCAGACGGAACCGTTGTTGGAGACTGGAACACCTTCGGAGACAGTTGGCTCACCAACTCTGACACGTATGTTCTCTTCGCAGTAATTTATAAGATAACATGGCGTGAATGACTGACTGATAAGAAATCATGTCGTTTACTAAAAGTATGCTATACTTTGTACCTTTTCAGTATTTCTTAGAAACATGGCTTCAGCAATAGTTCTATTGTTTTGCCATTTTGTATCGATGTTTATAGCTTTATTGCACAACAATTGTACAAGGTACAAAGTATAACATCTACATAACTACAGTTATATAGCTTAACTTAAGGCTTATGTAACTAATACAGAAGTTGTTGTATGGAATAAAATTCTTACAATAATTGGAGGTTTTTACAATTAATTGAGGAATTTCTAATGTCTAAACCTTCTTTGATATATTTCCTATATCTGCCACGTAGGGATTGTGACATGTCATTGTGTATTTGTATTTGCACTTCAGGTCCATTGAGATAAATCCTTGTGTATAAAATGATAGCCTTTTGTATAAAGAATTGCTTATATCAGAATATTTGGGACATAAAACCATGAATTGAATTTGTCTCCTTCAGTTGTCCAGGAGGTCCTCAACCAACCCCGCCTCCCCCTTGTAACGACGCCGTCCAAGCAGCTGCCGAGTCGGCTGACAATTGTGGACTGCTTACAAATACTGCCGGCCCCTTTGGTGTCTGCCACGGTACCGTGGATCCTGAACGTTTCTTCACCAGCTGCGTGTTTGACATGTGCGCGTTGAGCGGAGACGCCGTGGGACTGTGTCAGAATCTGGAGGCGTACGCTGCCGCCTGTCGGGCAGCTGGTGTGGCGCCGTTTTCCTGGCGGACAGAAGGGCGATGTCGTAAGTTTCCTTTTGTCTCTTTCCATGTACATAAGTTTGTATTGCACAACATTCACTATTCTCCATCTTGCCCTATGGTCCCCATAACATTTATTTGCACACTTGGTTCTGGCAATATTTACGTCGTGACCGATTCCCATCTTTTTAGTCTTCCTTGCTTCCAACCTCGAAGCTTCGAGTTACCGTTCTCCTAGATCCTTTTCTGTTTCCTAATTTATTTTATTGCTCGTTGAACGTTTTCCAGGTGATTGGCTAACTCAGGAGCATAAAAGTGCTATTGTTTTTGATTCTGATAAAGTCATTCACAGGAAATTGTTTTAATTATTAATTCATTTGTAATTACTTAACTGAACTTAAAACCCAAACTGTAAAGCTAATTGTTTAGTTGCAGAAATAAAAACGTCCAGCACTGGTCTTTAATGTCAGTTACTTACAAGCAGCTCATTTCATTCATTGATTTAACCAGAAAATCTTTTTTTTCGTCCTGAACAGCTGGAGTTTGTGCAGTGAACAGTGCGTACTCTACATGCACCAGTTACTGCCCTGCGACCTGCGCGAACCCCAACTCAGAAGACCATTGTCCCCGCGGTTGTGTGGAAGGTTGTGGATGTGATCCTGGCTTCATCCTTAGTGGACAGGAGTGTGTTCCAGAAGAGCAGTGTGGCTGCACCGACGATGGAGGGCGTTACTACATGGTCAGTATATACGTTTATCGAGCTTGATCCTTTTGATGAGGTTGTCGATTGTGTGAGCAATGCTTTACCCTTTTCCTAACACCACAACCCTTCAACCCCTTAAAGTTGGCAAATATCGCACTACGTCTCCTTTTTTATACCAAGTCTTGAAGAAATGATTGCTCTGCAGAACGACACCAACTCTCACTGAATCGGAACGGGGGCCGATATCGACTTCGGGGAAAACAAAATCTTTCACCACTATTCTTTATGGACTTCATACAAACACTTACGTACATGCAGTAGTCAATATTAGTATTACTACCAAAATTTATACATAAAGTTACGTTTCTGATACGTATTAACAATCTTGCTTCCTCTAGCTTGGAGAACGTTGGACAGAGGAGGACGGACAGAACTGTGTCTGCGAAGCTGGGAATGTCATCACGTGTGTGGCGTGCGATGAAGATGAAGGCTACCAGTGGATACTGAGGGATGATGTCTGGGGATGTCACTGTGTGGAGGGCCCCTGTGCTGGTAAGCAAGACATTGTTTTTGATTCGTTCTTAGCGTTATAGTGATGCATTTGGAGAAAAAGGTGCTTATGGCTCCGATTTAAATTCGACAGAGTGAGCTTGATAATATAGCGGATTGACTCAACACATGATTTAGAATGGCAACAATTTACGAAGAAAACGTAGAATGTTTCCCTCTAAGTAACTTGCCTTTCGCGAAGCTACACGCACAAAATATCATCTCATAAGGCTCGTCTATGAGGCGTTGCCAAAAAGGACTACTTTATATTTATTGTATCAGCTAATATTTCGTTGATATGTTTTGTAACAGCTAATATTTTGTTTGTAATTGCTGGGATAGCTAATATCCATATGTTACCAGCATTCTAAAGATGTAAATTGGTACAAAACAAACAAACTCAAAACAAAAAAGTGTGGCAATTAAAACTATTGCCATGGCGACGGTTTTATTGTTTATAAGTATTAAGTATAATGATTGTTGTTGTAAGTGTGTTGTTTTTGTGTTCTATTCTTTCACCTGGCTGTATGCATGAAGATTGCTTCAAGCGATGGATGTTTATAGGGCATTGCTGTTAACAGGAAAGGAGATCTCTTGTGACGAGTGACCAGAAATGTTTCTCATTGTTATACAAATGAAGTCCTCATTTGCCAATCAGATATATCCGTAAACCTGGGTCGATATTATAAATATAGGCGGTACTAGAGGATACGGTCTTCCGTGTAGCTCCCGGATTATCGGCGATATCATATTACTGACTGGTTGCTTTTGGCCAGTTTTGGCATATCGATGTCTGAAGTATCACTCATCCCGTTTTGATCAATGTCATACCCTGAATTGCACACAGTGACATATGATAGCTGTTTTATGTATATTACAACACTTTTACCGGCTTTATCCGAGAGATCTGCGTGGCCTGGTTCATTGCAATCGAAGCATCGCCTCTTCGGTCCATCCCTCCTGGGGCCGGGGCCGCCAAACCTGGCTGGGTGGGCCTTGCCCTGACGCCCGCCAAACCCTCCTCCATGTGGAACCAGGCTGTCCCCACTGTTATCTACTAGACCTACTGCCTGTTCCCACTTAATCGCTGATCAGCTAGATGTTATCTTTGCTTTACCATAACGAGCTGCTGTCACACTGTTCCTAAGTTGATTTAGTAGTAGTCACCGTCCATATCGTTCTGTGAGCCGTGTTGCTATGCCTCGCGCGTCGGATTATTGTAAAAATCTCAACTTTTCTTTATATTTGCTTGATCAATCCTAGTTGTCATCAGTCATTTTCATGACTTAACTACAAAAATGAACTAAGCTATCCGGCAGAAGATATTATTCACTAGATAGTGGATAAGATGCCTAGTTTGGGACGGATTGTCCAGGGCAAGTTGCGGGTATTTTCGCCGATGTCTTCGAACATATGGATCGCAACACCCTACGTAGGTCCCGGATGATTCCGTCATACGCCTTTAAACTGATTAATGACAAGCTGAACTCGTTATTGTTATAACACTAGATAATATCAGGATGGGTGGAAATCATACGGCCGACCGTTGAAGCACACCTCAAGAAAGACGATCCAAGAATTCATTCTTTTACGCTTCTTCAATAAAAGGAACCAATGTAGCAGTTAAAACGTAGTACTTAAGAAAGGTTCTGATTCGCCATGGTTGTTTTTTTGCTTTTTAGGTTGCAGAATGAAATAAATGTGTCCCATTTTTACGAAATATTAGACCCGTTTGTGGTGGTGTCAAGTGACATCGTGATCACCAACCCCTGGAGTTGGGACTAAGTGGGACCAGATGGAGAGGGGATGGGTAAGACAGACGTGGCAAGGGAGGGGGGATTCGACCTAGCGATACCGGCAGGGGAAGACATGTGCACTAGATCTCTGAATAAAGTCTTTCATCTCCGCAACCACCATGCCTCTTTCCTGATCCTTGACTAACTACCTGGCCACTGTGACATATGGTAGTACGGCTGGGGTGAGTCAAGTTCAGCGGACGGGACAGAGGCAAACGAGGGTGACAAGGAGGCGTTCTGAGACGCAGGCCGACTTCGACACTGAGAGAGACGCCGGTCTGGAGTACCGAGCCCGCGGGGTTGACCAGCAAGGGGCGAGGCGACGACCAAGTGTCGGTTACAGGGGCGAGCGGGAGGGGAGGCGTCCGAGAGATGCAGGCCGATTCCGACTCTGAGACTGAGACAGCGTCGGCCCGGAGTGCCTGCGGCAATAACGGCCTGTAGTACTGGGGAGCGGCAGTGATTGGGGCATGGTCGGACGGCCACGCGGCGGGCGGAGTAGTGACCGAGGCAAGAGCGGGCCCGGGGAGAGAGACAGAGAAGGAAAGGTTGGTGGGCTCGCGTAATATCATTAGCGCATCGTGCACACCGGCCTTGTTCCTGTTGTTATTTAGTTCATTTTGCTTTGTTGTCGTAGTTTCAGATTTTGTTGGCGACTTAGTTAGATTTGCGACTTTGACTCAGATGAGTGGTCGGGAGTTTGTGATTGTGAGCGGCCAGGAGTTCAGTGGGGTCCAACGTTTCCCGACCAAATCTGGGTCAGGGGGGAGTAGAGAGAATTTTATCTGCTTTCAGCAGTTATGTATTAGAGTAGAGTAGCTTTAGCTAGGTAATTTTTCTATATAGGACAGTGAAGAAATAATTCTGTGACAAACCTTCGGTCACGCTCTGAGCGGCGAGTATTATGTGGACGTGGCGGAAGTCAGTGGGGGCGTCACCAGATGGGTCAGTTTAGATGTAAGAGATAGAGCTGTTTTGATTGATATAGATATACATGTGGGTTAGCGAACAGTGGAACTTATTTTGAAAGCGGGCGGGTCTGATAGTGTGGAGGAAGGGGCTGAAGCTGTAGTGTGTCCAGGAAAGCCATACTTCGGCGGATTCTACCGGATGGCGGGAAAATCCGGGCACATGAAGGCCGGCAGGGGATAGGACATATGGGCTTTACTCCCCGGGGTACGATAGTAATGTGTAGTTCGTTATTTTAAATCTCGTATGATGTTTCCAGGGCAGGTCATGTGTGTCCGGCGTTTCGTCACGTGTAGTTGTCGGAATGTCTTTGTGTTTATGGGTTGAGGATTATTAATGTCGAGAGGTAGAGGTGAAGGCGAAGGAGATTAGTTGAGGCGTAGGTGAGGTGTCGAGGTTAGGAGGCCGGTGTTTTGTGCGTCAGTGGTTGCTATGCGTTGTCCTGTCCGACCCCAACCTCTACAGGCGTGATTCCACAGCACGACTCGGCAGACAACGACGGCCCGACGTCCCGACGGCCCGACGTCGAAGGAGTCGTCGTCGCGGGAGCATCCAGCCGGGAGGCCTCTGTTGACAAGACAAGCCTCTTCCCGACGGGCAGAGGGGTTCCTGCCGTTTCCTGTGGTTCCGGGACATTAGTTGTTTGATAGGTAAAAGATTCGGTATTCTGGTTTACTTTAGGCTGGAGCCACCCGAAGTCCCCGTGCACTGCATATTGCAGTCGTTTGTGCTGAAACGTTAGTTTCCACATTATGTATTGTTGTGTCTTTGTTATCGCAAAGCCAAGCCGAAAAAGAGAGATTGTTGTGTCCGTATTTGTTGTGTAAAGGAGTATACTCAGTATAGTCGGGGCTGGTCGTTACGTAGATAGAGGAGAGGATCTCCGGCAAGAGAGTGAGAACAGATGCAATGTTGTCGTGGCCGGAACGATCTTTAATCGCACAGAGTCGATTAGTACTCCTCTCTCTTCTCTAGTTCATCTGTTCGGACCGGTCCTAACATCACTACTGTTTATGTAACCAACGGGGACAGACTATTGAAACCACGTGCCCATTGATCATGTTACTCTCTAAGCGAGCCGCCCCTCTCGACGGTCTCAAGAGAGCACAAGACAGTCTTTCTCAGAATTCTCAAGTCTCTAGAGTACTCGTCAGCAGACAAATGCCACTGCGTCATGGAATTCGGAGGCTTCCATATGGAGCCCATATGTGTCAGAATCCTATAATAATCATTATGTTACAATTGTGCTCGGATCGGCGGTGTATTGTGTTTATTTTACTTCTTTTACGTTTCGACACTCGGGCTCCGACAAAGTTTAAGATACCAAGGTTTTTGTTTCCTCTGGTTTAATCTCCAAGCAGATCCTACGGTGCCATAAGATAGTATCAAAGCTGGCCAAGGAGTATAGCCGGCCAAAGGGAGTCAAGTGAGCACCAGTACTTTGATGCTATATATTACGCCACCGTGGATCTGGCTGGAGATTACCTCTGGTTATGAGAGATATAGTCTTTATCGGTCAAAGTGATGACACGTTAGCATCCACAGATGAATTGTTGTGTGTTGTAACCGACAGAATAATCTAATTTCTACCGATCAAGACAAACAAAAGTTTCTTAGTTTCTATCACTTATTGCGGAATCAACGTATTCATATCTTTCCTTTCTCCCTCTCTGTGCACACAGGTAAACGTCGTCATGACAACCCTAAGGTTACAGAGTGAATCGACTGACTAGCGCAAGCCCTGATCGTGATGGTTTGGTCTGTGCGACCATATCACTGCAGAAAAAATCAAATGAAGATCACAGCAGAAAAAAATCGTGAAATAGCACGAGTCCCAAACCATACATGACTTAAAACACAATGAAATAAAAACCCTCATACCAAACATTACAATCCTCATACATACACGACATCTACACACCAAACGGTCCTAGATACAAGCCAAAATATATGGCTGACCCACTTATCTCCTCTATTGCTACATAATATCTGGTAATTTGTTAAAAATGTGATGTGCTGTATAGTCATTCAGGCGGTCATAAAGAACTTAACACTAAACATTGCTTTGATTACATGTTGCCGTCTACTCAACAAAGCAATAGATTTTTAACAATTCAAAACATAGCAGACTTAATACGTGAAACGAAAAAGAATCTAAAACTTAGCATAATATTCCTAGTTCATTACATCGATTTTGTCATCGTATTATACCCATTTCCCCAAAAACATACTTAAAACCTCATCAAAATAAATTCCCTGGGGAATACTCAGATGATACTACTGCGCATGCCTGTAAAAATTCCTCACATGCCTACGAAATTCTGGGAATTCTTGTCAAACGGTCGCACACTATAATATTAGGCTCGCCCCTGGGGCGTCGCCAAAAAAAGAAAGAAACATAAAAAAATACAGGCACCAAACATTATAACGACAGTTTTCTAAGGAGTTATGAAGAGTTATGAATTGACGAGTTCATCGGTAAATGCAGGTCCCTACAACTTCAGGAGAATTATCTTTTTGGCAATGAGGAAAAATGTCCAATGGTATGACAAATGTCTCGAAAATACATTCACATGTTGATAAATATATATTCTTGTACCTCGTTGCTGGCATAGATGAATGCAGGTCTGATCCATGTCAAAATGGCGCCACTTGTATCGACAATGACAACGGATACACCTGCAATTGTGCTGCTGGCTATAAAGGAGTTAACTGTGAAACAGGTAAGTTTGCAATTACTATAAATGAAGAAGTTGTGTTAGTTTTAGCTAGTAGCTGTTCTTTGGAATTTAGGGACAATTTTGTTTAGGATCTTGGCAGAGGCTATCTTTTGAAGAAGCTGACAGATACTCGCATGATTACGTAGATAATATTAAACTAGTTAAACCGTAATTTTCAACACAAAAAAATGGACTTACCCAAATTTTCGACTGAACAGCACCAGTCTTTGTCACGGAAGGAACAATACACTGCTGTCGTGACGTCACGTTATGTACGTAGAACACATGACTCAGTAAGCGGTGGATCATAGGTTGCACGTTTCTATCTGCATAGCGTAACACGTGTTGCAAATTACAGTTTGACTAGTTCAATAATGACTTCCACTAACAGAAATGAACTTTCAAGTTATGATTAATTAGATGTTTAAAAATAAATAAAAAGGTCCTGATGGGTTAACAATCATTCCAGTCAGGATCAAATTTTGATTTGGTGCTGCATACCATGCTTAGATTATTCAAACATATAACTAACTTTAGTTCCGTTATTAAAAATCATTAAAATTTAATAAAAACGCTGATAATACACCAACCGTTAAAGCCATCATCATTCAGCATAGACATAAGGTCGTCAATAGGTGTTAATTGCGTGTATCATAGGCGACAAAGAGTACCATTATTAGCCACAAAAAAGAGAGATTAAATAAAGACGACATACTCATTTTCACATGTCCTCTCTCTTTGTCTATTATCAATAAGAACACATGTGCATTGTTAAAGAGGAGACTTACTAATATGTATACGTTTTCTCATCAACTGTCCTTAGATAACGGTAAGCTAAGATTTTACAAAAGTGTTAAATCCGAATACGCAATGGAAAATTATCTATATCATAATGAGTTTAATGAAAGACCCGCCATATGTAAGATAAGAACAAATGCACATCCGTTAGAAATAGAAAGGGGCCGCTATAAACATCTCCCTGTTCACGAGAGATTGTGTACATATTGCCCAATGAATGCAGTGGAAAATGAAATACATTTCATCAGCCGGTGTACCCACTATTAAAAACCGAAAGAAACACATTATTTCAAATAATTGTCACTATTTCACCAAGCTTTTACCACCTAAATGATCACCAAAAGACTATATTTCTACGAAAAGCACAAAATTCCACCATCATACAGAACGTGGGGCAGTTCATTGACCACTGCCTTCAAAGAAGAAGTCAAACCCGACGATAGTATCCATAGTATCATGTAGTTGATTTGACACTAGTTTTATGTATTACTCTAATTATTTCTCTTAGTTCTTGAGATTGTATATGCAATTATCCCTCGGGCATGATTTTGCAATTAAACATCTTTTATTGTCTTTCTATAGAATTGTCATGCTCCGACCTGCATCCTGGCGTTAAACCTGCCAAGAACTTCGGCAGGTACCAGAACTATTGCTTCTGGTCCTCCTCCAGGAGAAACCGGCGGCGCAACTACAGGGACGCCCGGCAAAAGTGCGAGTCTTATGGCGGGACGCTGGCTATGATAAAAGACGAAGGTATACAGACATTCCTTAGAGAGCACCTGAAAACTACAAGCGGTGGTGCAACTCAAAGGTAAATAAATAATCGGATACTCGGATTCTGTAAATGCAGAAAATTTCGCGGTGGTTTTATATTCGCGGTTAAAATTTAAAACCATCGCGAACATCTTTCGATGGCAGCAAGAGACTACAGTGCGTGGTACTTAAAACCACCGTTAAATGTCCCTTTTCTCGCTACCGCGAAATTAAATCCCCGCGAATTTAAATGCATATACAGTACTTTGGTTCTCAGTTACCGCTGGAAGCGTGTATCCCTGCAAGGAGGGGTTGATGACCAACTCTTTCCCTAAGCAGCCTTTGACCGTACGGTAGCAAAACCAGCGTGGGGATTTTGCTGCCCTGCGTTACAAATTGATTCATTTTTAAAAGTTACAGATTGAAATGTCAATAAATAATGCCTTCGATTTCTTAGTACTTACTTGTCAGCTGTCTTTTAACAGCAGAGATAAGGCTCATGCTGTTGTTGTTGTTAACGTTTTCTTATTCGTTTTATCGGGCTTTCTTTTTTTGTCCTCGTTCTTGATGTCGCACCATAAAGTCGACTTTAAAAAGGAAAATAAAATAGCCAGAGTCTACCCTCTGCATAGTGAGTACCATGCCATGTAACATGAAAAGTGGATTACGCATTGGACAGAATTTCCAGACGTGAAATTCACAATATTATATAAAACAAGATTGTCAGACTGCCAAGCACCTTTGCTGACGTCACACTTCCGTTTCGAATGTGTGACTTTAACTGGGTCTCTGGGTCAATTTAACTTCAGAAGGATCAGAGGACTGTATAGTATAGAACAAGATTCTTACAAAGAACGTGGTATTTATTTTACATAGGTATAAGACCTTGGATTTTTTGTGTACTTTAGGACCTACTGGATCGGCCTGGATGACCTGAACAATAAGTGTAGGTTCGTGTAGAATGACTGGACCAGGCTGGGACCCTAAATGTATAAATATAGAACAAGATTGTCACAAAGAACGTAATATATCTCACATAGGTTTCAGATATTGGATTTTTTTTGGTGTACTTTAGGAACTACTGGATCTGCCTAGATGACCTGAACAGTGAGCGTGAGTTCGTGTGGAATGACTGGACTAGGCTGGGATCCTAAATATCTGAGTATCTACGTATAGAACAGGGTTGCCAGAAAGAACGTAAGATATTATTAGGTTTAAGATGTTCAATGTTTTGTGTACTTTAGGAACTACTGGATCGGCCTGGATGACCTGAACAGTGAGCGTCAGTTCGTGTGGAATGACGGGACCCCACTGGGATCCTACCACAAGTTCCGGTCCAGCAGCCCCCATAAACTGAGGGACTGTGTGGCGCTGTGGAGGACGGGAAAACTGAGCCGTTGGTACATACTGAGCTGCCGGGACCGACTGCCATTCATCTGTCAGACGGGTGAGCAATAAGTGTCATACTTCAAAATGTCCAAAACAATGTTTTCTACACATGACAGGCACATATTTTGCAGCATTTCAAGTTAGAGGGACAAAACTACCACTGAAGATGGCCCGCCGATACTAAAGTAAAATGCAATGGAGACAACCTAGCCTCGTTTAGGTGCAATGACCCCGAATGACGCCGGAAACCCAAGATGGCCGCCGTTTTGGAATGACACTTATTCACAAGAAGTGTGATTTTTTTCGACAATCAGCCATACAGTTGATATTGGTATGCAAATGATTAAAGGTAGTGATTACAGCAATACTGTAAGGCAACGATGAACGCATTACTTGAGCCAAAAATCATAACTAAATCACAATTCATGAGCACAAATAGATATACATAGATACTATACATAGTTATGTCACACTTTTGTATGTTGTATCCATTATATACGGACTTAAGGGAATTGCACAAGTTCAAAAATTGGTCGTATCAATTGTTTTGAAGTTTTCAAAATTTCAAATTTACTCCAAGAGGAGTAATATTTTACAATCTAGGACATGTCGACAGTACTCGCAGTCTGTGTAATGGGTTGGGCAAATTAGGGGTAGCCAGGTACCTCTTCTGGATCCGGATCTGTGATTATTGATAACATTTCTACGAAAAATTGACCGTATAAAATATTTTGAAAAATTCCTACCAGTGTGAACAGTGTCCTACCAGAGACAGTGTGAAACTATACTAGAACAAAAACAATAAAGCGAATGAAAATATAAGATCTTAATTAAGTTTTATTATAGAATATAAAAACAAGTGCCACAACCTGGCATTCGATGTGTTCTGTTCTTACAAGCATCTTTTTGTTTCACAGACTACGATGTGAACAAGTAAGATGATGACGCGCGTGACGTCAGCCTATCAACCTTATGACGTCAGAGAAACATCGCAACAAACGTTAGATCAACGTCATCACGTCAGAGAAACATTGAAGCAGAATATCGCAAAAGATAGTAAGAATATAGCCATGAATAAAACGCATATATTTCAGTTACACTACAATACAATGCTGCTAGTAGTCATTTGCAAGATTGCTTGGATCTCAAAGATTTCAGGTTAGGTCAAATAAATAGAATTAATGGTGACTTCCATGTACAGTTCAATGGGTATAGATCATTTCATGGGTTATGGGAAGAAAGTTTACGTTCTTTGATAGGGTGCCATATTATCAAACCTGTTATCTAATTGAATTAGGATAATTAGAATTGACGGCAAACATGTTAATTGCAATTTGCATACACTTTTCATCACTTCCATGTTTGACACACAGAGATTTCTTAGTCTTTTATACAAAGGTAAAAATATTTACTTATATTTTGTTTTAATTTTTGACATATAATACGTTAGATTGGTTTATTTACTAGATCTAGAGAGAACGTTGAAACCAATGAAAGCAAACTTCTTGATTTCTAGTGGAATGACAGTAAGGTACATATGGATTTCGACTTAAGACTTGGACATGTTAGACTTACAAACTTGATATTATCATGTATCGTATATATCATTATGATAGTTTCTATTCTAATAACCATTCATGTATTCCTGTCGATCATATATTTGAATTTTGCTGCAAACCCTTCAAATGACGATTCATGTAAATTTCATTAAAGTAAGAAAAAAAAAATCAATTTTGGTGAATCATTACTCCGCTGAAATCTTTATCATTGCCCTCAAAAATTTCATCTGTGACGATCATACGTCTTTGAAACTAACAAAAAGGCTGGATTTTTTTAATTGGGTCGCAAAGGGAAAGGCCATCAAAAAGTAATTATATCCAACGCATCCTTAAGGTAATATTTCAGGCGACTCGATGCTATAAGCATTTAATGTCACAAGAATTTATATGTTAGATATATTATAACGCAATAAATATAACGATATAACGATACTGAAATCCATTTTAATAAATAACAGATTTATCTGTCTCCTAAGGATTTAACTTCACTGTTTAATTATTTAGTTGAGGTTTAAGGTTCTTTTCTATATTTGTAGTTTGTACGAATTTTCCTTTACTTTTTACTGCACCAATAAAGCTTCTTCACATGATCTATTTTTATTTTGTTTATATATGAATCTTAGCAGCTCAATGTGCTAATACAAAGTAGACTCCAGCAGGAAACATTCAAATTTATTCAGATTTACATATTTCAAAATGTATGTGATAAGTTAGTCAGCAAAAAAAGCTGTCAAACAAACTCCACAATGGCGTGTTGGTTATACATACTTCGCACCAACCTATTGGTCATATATATGGCAAGAAATTGGACATAGGAGATCACAGTGCATTTCCAAACCTAAGAGAAAGCATGATATTTCACCCAAGGGAATTGCTTGATATTTGCAACATAGTACACCTTACATGCCTTAATGGCCAAAATCACTTCTTCATTAGGCACATCACTCGTTCTCATTGAAATGTAAAAAAAATGACATTTTTATGGTCGAAAAATAAATCGGCTTTATGTTCTGAAAACCACCTGGTTGTTTAGGAAAACTCCTGTTTTAAACAATATCCATCAACAAGTCGAGTTATCTTGTTCACAGCCAAACGCAATTACATACAAAGCTCCCTGGAGACCAGCAGGAAAACGCCACGTACACAATTTTCGAACTTGACCTTCCTGTTTTTAAACCCTACCTATCCACTAAACATCATTAATATCCATCAACAACATTTCAAGTTATCTTGTTTACAGCCAAACGCACTTTCTTATAACGCTCCTTGGGGACCAGTGGAAAACGCCACGCACACCATTTTCGAACTTGATCTTTGTTTTTTGTGACCCCTACCTATCCACCAAATATCATTGATATCCATCATCAACATCTCGAGTTATCTTGTTTATAGCCAAACGAACTTTCTTATAACGCTCCTTGGGGACCAGTAGGAAACCGCCAGGTACATCATTTCCTTAGCTGACCTTCTTTTTTACAACCAATACACACCTATCAAATATGATCAAAATCCATCAACATCTTTTTTAGTTATATGCTGTTGAACTACATATAGACCCAAAAAGTCCTGGCTGAACCGCTTCTATAAATTTCTGCCATTCTCGCAAAAGCAATAAGCGAGACAATAATGCGCGGTCACCTCCAAAGGTGAGAGACGGTTTGCGTATATTGTCATTGATCTAACATTTGTACATTAATCTCATTGTCTAGCCAGGGGAATCGGCTGAGACGGACTCGTCCTTTGTGGCCTGGGATATTGACGCAGCCGCGGTATTTTAGCCTATGCTCGACTTGTAGCAGGAAAATGTAACAGACATTTCATATTGGGGGGTGCAGACGTTCAGATTTGGTCAATAAACAAGGTTTTGGTCAATTTTTTTTGGTCTGTGTCCTACTATGAAGTGGTCAGTCTCTAACTTGATGTCATCTGAAACCAAGATGACGGCATATTTTAAAGCAGCGGTGAATTCCGCTGGTCAGAATTTTTTTTAAGTCAGACGTTTGGACTCTTGAGAATGCGGGCATCTGTGCGGGGTGAGTTATTATGACCTGGACTGTTCAGGGATGAGATTATGACACCCTGAACTTGCCCATTTTTACATTGTCGCTAATGCGGATTGCTATTGGTGTTCACTGCCCTGCAGGTGCCTGTTCCATGGGGCCCCAGTGAGCCCTCAAACCCCTGTCAGTCGGTGCCTAGAGTGGCGTTTGAAACCAGATGATGGACATCGTGCCTGGAAATTCTGGCTGTGAGGTCTGACAGCTAAGTGTGGATGTCGTCCTTATCAGCATCAGAGTCTACACCCGTAGGAGCGTAAGCCACGATGACTGTGATCTCTGCATACCTTGCAATCACCACTAAACTACCACGTGCTCATTGCAATTGACAGTACTTATCAGTGACTCGACTTTTGACCTGACCCAACAGTGTGACAGATTCATCGGCTCGTCGATGTCGGTCACCTATCCCGAAGAAGAAAATCATTGGTATATAGCTATTGCATACAGCTGTTGCATGACGAATGCATTACCATATAAATGCTTATATGGTAGGTTTTTGTTACAGGGGTATATCTCTATTGGAGGTGTAATGGTTCGAAAACATTGTTTGACATTTTTGTCTGGTAATTTGCAGCACCCGCTTGAGAAAAGTGATGAGGACAATGGGGGAGGGATGCTTTTGTGCGGCTTGGGTTACGATCGCCAAATTTGCAGGGAATGATGAACTCGTACAGTTTAGGGTCGTTATGACGTAATATGACGTAATTATGACATAATGCAATTTTTAGGCTTAAACTATCTAAATAGGGAATTTCCGTTATACTTAAAAGTATTAACAAAATTTTGACTGTTAAGAGTATCTTATTTATATGTGAGCCTGCTAAGTCTTTGGTAGCCAATAACGACGGTGCTAACGCTAACATGACGTCCGAAAATTACGTCATATGTCCGCCATCTTGGATAGGTATTTTAAAATACTTTTTGTCTATAAATAACCACAAAATCCAATGGAATTGGACCAAAAAAGTTCATATGAATGTACTTTGTAAAAAAAATGAAAGATGTTGACGAAATTTTTGTATAGCAACACGTCAGTGTAGAGTTTGCATGACCAATAGATCAGTCAGACCATTTACAGACATTTTAAAGAATATAAATATGTATTAACTAAATCAAGCCGGTCAGATTCATAATTAAACAAAATCAAAATAGACCATGTGCAGAAGCTTTATTAGCGCAGTAAAACGTAGAGAAACATTCGTACAAACTACAAAGATAGAAAAGAAAACTTAAACCTCAACTTACCAAACAATAAATGATAAAGTTACATCTATCTCTAATGTGAATCTGTAATATCTTGTTAAAATCAGTTGGGGCTAATTGTGTATTTTAGTATCGTTATTGATAACATACAAAGCAATATTTCACATATTGTTTACATTGTCGCGTTATCTCATGTTAGGATATTGCAATAATCACTATTATTTTCGTAGAGAATTTTTAACAATTTACTCATATCTGGAAATAAATATTCACGAAACGATGGCATTTTCTTGCTACCCTTTCAAAAAGTAAGCTTTGGTGATTGTTTCACAGATGTATGATCTTCACAAAGATGATGTTTGATGCCAGTGACAAAGCTTTTCGATGACATAAAAATAACGTTGACAACGGGTGACTTGATTTTATGTCCTTACTAGTTTTTCAATAAGTATACATGTACTATTTTAAGGGTTTGCTCCATAATTCAAATTAACAGAAGGAGTTCCTAAGGGGCCATTGCAGTTGAAAATAAGGTATGTATGATATACGATAAAATCAATTGTATTAGTCTAACATGTCCAAGTCCTAACTGGAATCCATATGTACCTTACTCTTCAAGCAGCGGTTGGTGGAAAATTATCGTGATCTTTTCCATTCTTTCGTTTTTATCCGACGCTGGTGGAAACGTCGGTCGATAAAGAAATAAAGGGGTCACGCCTTTTTTTCACCAACCTGTGCTTGGAGAGTATACCTTACTGTCATCCTACTACAAATTAAGAACTTAGCTTCCACTGGTACCAACTGTATCTCTAGTAAACAAATTCTAAAATAAATCGTTCTAAGTAGTATATGAATCTTTAAGTTTTTTAAGGCTATAAGTAAACTGAAATGTAATATATTAAGGAGCAATGAAAGTAAGGAAAATATTAAGTTTTTCAAACATTCAAATTCCTTGCATCATGTTTGCCACCAATTCTGATTATCATGGAATTGAATTAGATAAGATATTTGATATGATAATAATATTACCGAATGCAAGAGCTAAACCTGTCATATTTAGAAGCAATTGCTTACTTGCAATGAAAGTAGATAAATACGAAATTGTGTCAAACATGCAAGTGATTTCAAGTTGATGCAAATTGCATGGACAAGTTTGCTGTCAATCATAATTATCCTAATTAATCTAGATAACAGATTTGATGAAAGAACGAAAGCTTTCTGTCCATTACCTGTGAAATGATCTACACGTATTAAACCATGTATTACAGTCAGCGTTTATCCTACTTATTTGACTGCACTTGAAAGCTTTGAAATCCAAGCAATCTCTCAAAGCACAACTAACAGCACTATATTGTAACGTATTAAGTTGAAATATGATTTGCAAAATATCCCTTATATTCATGGTCATTTTCTTACTATCTTATGCGATATCCTGTTGCAATGTTTTTCTGATATCATTATGTTGATATTGGGACATCGTCTGTTGTGATGTCTCTCTGACGTCATGAGGTTGATAGGCTGACGTCACGCGCGTCATCATCTTACTTGTTTACATCGTAGTCTGTGAAACAAATAGATACTGGTAAGAGCACAACACATAGACTGTCAGATTGTAACACAGAATACAGGTCGTTTCGTTACATGGTCTTTTCGTTACACGTCTTTTCGTTACATCATGAAGTCATTTCGTTACACCATGAAGTCATTTCGTTACATCACGAAGTCATTTCGTTACAGATTAATGCCAGGCCGTTATAGTACTTCTTACTACAAATGTATTACTTTTCGTGGTAACAAAAAGCCGGGACTCAAAATTCAATTTCTTTTTCTTGTTTTTCGGCAGATATTGAACGCCGCTAAGCGCTGGAGGCGCTGACGGGCCACGCTGCATGTCGGCTTGAACGGTCATCTGAACCAAGGAGAGATTACACATAATATATCTGTTATGTAGTAACTTGATCATTTATCATATATGCTGTGATGTGTACAATAAATCACGATTAGATGCCTTTAGTATCGTTGATATACAGCGCGCGCAGTAAAGAACCTATTGTTGTTTAATAGACCGGCGGGCACGCACTTTCGTAGGCTTCTGGTCCGTTCGGCGCCGACAAAATGCCTATAAACCGATACCCAATACCCCTTCAAGGAAAAAAAATTCAGGCTTATATCTCTCCTTACCATTTTTTTCTTACTAAACACTACCCATGCGCCAGTTTAAACGGAGAAAATATAATGTTTCCGTACATTTCCTACAACACACACGAATATATTCTTATGCCAACAACTGATGCTAGACCGTCATGCATTGCATGACGCAAGGGTTCATTGTCCTCCTTCCCACCACGTACGTACTTACTGTAATAGTGAATACCGTAATAGTATACAGGACAAAGGACGGTGGGGAACCCAAATGGTACAATAGCCTTGTTGTGTATTTCTGACAATATAAATATGAAAGATTCAATGCAAAGTCGGGTCAAGATACATTACCTGAGTAGTACTCGTATTGGTCTTTACAAATACAAGGAAGGCTATGGAATTTGTAACAGCAATGGGTTTACAACAATAAATAAAGCGGGGAATTTTCATGACTAGAACCGTGGCAAACACAACACCGCTTACATGCCGAAAATAAGACGTTCGTTTCATAGTTCTGAGTTAGAACTACTGTAAATATGGGAGAGATAAACTCTTCACCTTCTTGTGTACAACTTGTGTCCACAAATTACGCTGAAAGTTTAAAACTTAGCGCCGTCTTTCACGCTGAATATAATTCAAAATGGCGCCCGCGTCGCTTGTTTTGGCGTGGGTTATGCCGTCAGCCTGTGCGGCAAATGTGATTGTAACATAGCAGATGTTCTTCTACTTCTACATGGTATGGACAGAAACCTATGGACAGTTTGTGCCAGTTTAGAAGGAGAAAATATAATGTTTCCGTACATTTCCTACAACCAAGCAGCTTACAACGCACACAAATATTTTCCTTTGTCGACAACTGATGCTAGACCGTCATGCATTGCATGACGCAAGGGTTCATTGTGCAAGGGTTCATTGTGAACGATAAAAAACAAACAATAACCAAAACCAAACATGCGACCAAGATAGGATAATAATCAAGTGTAACGAAATGACCTTCCCATGTGTAACGAAATGACTTCCCCATGTGTAACGAAATGACTTCGTGATGTAACGAATCGACTGTAACGAAAAGGCGATGTAACGAAACGACCGGTTACCGTAACACATGATATTACATTTGATGATAAAGCTATATCAAGAACCTTAAAAATTTATTCTCACTCGTTTCATCCTTCTTGTTTTTCTATTATAGTTTTACACTGTCTATTGAAATCGTAGGAATATGTCAAAATATTGCATACCGTCCATTTCCTATTCTGTTCTCATTGATCACGGGGCCAGAAGAGTTACCTAGCTACTTCGCTAGACTCTATGTAAGTCACCTAACCCACCACACAGAGCTTGAGTAATGTCCTATATGATAATGGATTACGCCTGTTTGAGCAAATTTCTGCTATTTCTTTTATCCTACATAAGGGACTAATATTTGAAACCTTTAAAAAATTGATACGACCTGTTTTTCTTAACTTGATCGTGCAATTCCGTGAAGTACGTATATTATGGATATGATATACAGACATGTTACAAATTGTGTATAGTACCAATGAATGTACTATTTGTGCCTAATGAATAGTGATTTATGGTTATTTGTTAAAATCGAGTAATGCGTCCATCGTTGCTTGAGCAGTATTGCCTTAACCACTACCTTTAATCATGTATATACCAATATCAGCTGTACGGCTGATTATCGTAAGTATCACGCTTCTTGCGAATTGCTCACCTAGCTGACAAATGTAGAGCCGTTTGCTCTGGCAGTTCGCCATTTTCCAAGGGCTCCGTTTCCAGTCTCTCTTTATAAAAAGTGCCAAACACTGTGCTTTCTGTCCCCTGGTGGACAGGTAGGACCGTTTAGATCCCAGGCCGCCGATCCAGTAGGTCCTAAATTACGCAAAAATTCCAATATTTATGTGAGTTATCTTCCGTTGAATGTGAGATATCTATCTCATAGTGTGAATTTTCGCTAATTCTGTACAATGGGTATTTCACTGTTTCTTGTTAAAAGACAGATAACACGTACGTGATAGACAGTCGAAGACAGTATACGTATACATTGTATATCCTATTCAGCAACTTTTAGAAATGAATCAATTTATAACGCACGGCAGCAAAAGCCTTACGCTGTTTTTTCTGCCGTACGTTACAGGCTTCTTAGTAGGCAAATAGCTGGTCATCATCCCCTTCTAGGAAGGAAGACACGCTACCAGAGATAATTAAAAATTGTGTCCGATTATTTACCTTTGACCTTTACTACCACGTGTTTTACTTGTGTCCTTCATTTGGTCTTTAAGGAATGTCTGCACAGGTTCCTTTTCGATCATAGCCAACGTCCCGCCATAAGACTCGCACTTTTGTCGGGCATCCGTGTAGTTGAGACGCCGGTCACCTCTGGGGGAAAACCAGAAGCACTTGTTCCGGTACCTAATGAAGTTCTTGGCAGGGCAACGGCCAGGATACAGGTCGGAGCATGAAAATTCTGAACAAATAGTATAGACAGAGAGGACATGTAAAAATAACCCATCAAGCTGTCATCTTCCAATTAGTATAGCTTGTGATTAATAATGTTAACCCGGCCCTTGTCACCTATGAGACAAGAAATTCATACCACTTACCACCAATGTACATTTAATGGTAGCATCTTCAAAATAAAAGTTCACATCGTATCTATGACGAATGCAGGTGACCTTAGCGACTGGCGTATCATTTACTTTTTTCGTTGATTAAGCGAATAATTTGTGTTTTTATAGATTAAATAATTCATACCATTCTATCTCCTAATCCAAATATCTGGAATTTCGACCAAGACGACCACCCGGGGGACCGGAAAAAAGCGGTCGATTTGGACAGGTGGTCGCTGAGAAGAGTATCGACTCAAAAATGCCCGATGCAAAGTATAAATGGTTTCCGTTGTGTTTAATGGCAAATATAAAGCACACTGCACGCACGCAAAAAATGGAGGTCTTTAATGTCAAATACAACACTCATACTTGTAAACTGTAAATTTAACCCAAGCTTTTATCGAGCATTTATTCAATACATTGTTTTAAAACTCAATATTTGTACACTAACGTTTTAGAGAGTAAGGGAACTTTGATGCTGTCACTTGTACCATACAAGCCTTTATGTGTCGCTGCGTTCTTGATCGCCGTATCTGAAATAACTACGGTGCACCTTTCGAATTCAATGCCTGGTACGTCCCGATAGCGTACTTACCCACGGGTGAATTTGCAGTACAGTTGGACAAAAGCACTCACACAGATCTTTCTTTAAAAAGGTACAAGCTACACAGGTCTTTCTTTAAAAAGTATGAGTCTATATACGTTTCAGCATTTGTTCACTTTATAATGATATAGATTTAAAAAAAAAAAAAAACTTCTGTAACAACTAAATTCAGATTTTCTTACAACGAACTTTCCTCCAATATTACAGTAGACAGCCCCTTTGACCCACCCATTGACCGCCACCGTCTTTATTCTAAACATAACATCGCATTGGCAGTCAAAATCCGACGCAATCTGACCGATTTTGGCACAAATCGCGCTAGTTATCAAAAATCGATGAAATCCTCAATTTTGAAAATAATGCGGTCGTTATGGGTCCCAATTTGGGCCGGTCGCGGTCGCGTTGGCCAGGTGGTCGTTGAGAGAAGGTCGCTTAATGCTTACATCAATGGGGAAAAAATTGGGACCGATAAAAAGCGGTCGAAATGGCCAGGTGGTCGCTGAGAAGAGGTGGTCGCTCGGGCAGGTTTGACTGTATATACATGTGGTTAAATAATCCTATTATGAAATGAAGCCTGGAATCATCATGCAATTCGATCGTGACTGGAATTACTATCAATACCTTAATGTAAATATTGACCTATACTATACACACCCAAGAAATCATAACGATCTGACAGCTCCTTGAAGAATCATTCTCTCATAATTTCTTAACCCTATCTGGACCAGGCTTTTTTGGGATACCTGGGGCCGGGGTGGGGGGCTCTTTTGCCCCCCCCCCCCCCCCCTTCGTAATTTCAAAACGGCTTGGGTTACGATCACCAAATTTGGTAGGTATGATGGTCGAGTTTTATATTTTCCGTAATTTTGGTATCGTTATGACGTAATATGACGTAACTGTGACGTCATAATGTCATTTTTGGCTAGAACCGTCTAAATATGGAATTTTTACTATACTCAAAGGTATTAAACAAAACGATGACTATAAAGGGTATTTTATGGGTTTCTAAGTCTGCCAAGTCTTTTGTTGCCAATGACGACGACACGCATATTAGACGTCATAAAGTGACGTCATTTGTCCGCCATCTTAAATTGAATTTCTGGCTACCACCACAAAGATTTCAGATAACTGGCCGCACAACCAGAAACTGTGAGAAGGTAGATTGCCCAGCAGCACGAACCAACATATACAGAAACTCGCCAATACCGTATATGTGCCAATTGATAATCAAGTATGTCCTGATGCCTGAGTGACTTTTGTACTATTTTGGACCTGTGAGTCTCTTATAACTGGACTATATGATGTATGTACATTCTTAGATTAGGCCACAAAAGTATTCAACATATCGCACACTCCATTATAGTAAGATCTTCCTAGTTTGTTTCCTGACCATGACTTTCGAGGGACATTTCTTTGCCCACTGCTCACATCTAAGAGTGGTGCGAGGTATGTTTGAAGCAGCTATTATGTACTACGTCACTGCCAGGCTCTTAGAGGAATGTCCTGTTTTTAACTTACATATAATTCCGAAGTGTAGTTTTTATATAACAGTGTAGAATTCTTTAAGTAACTCCTTTCGGTGTATTATGTATTACTACTTATAGTTTGTATATGGCTGTTAAAATCTATCTATCTATTTAGAATACGTTTTTTTCTACATGTAACCCCCAAAACCAATTGAAGTAGACTAAAAGGTTCAAGTGATTGTGTTTTGTAGAAAAATAAAAGATTTCGACGGAATTTGCGTAAAAATAACATGTATTTACCGTTGATAATGACATTGTCTGCCATCTTGGATTTTAACCCATGACGTCATCAAATTAGCATATATAATGAATATTTATGTATGAATTATGAATGCAATCTTAAATTACACAGGATGTTAATGATATAGATAAACAAGTGTGGTAGCAATAAAACCATGAAATCCCATAATTCAAACTGAAATTAGTAACTTTGGCAAAATATGCCTGTCAGAAACCCTTGCCATGGCAACACTAAAAATCATAAAGTAATTTTTTTCGCAGCATTGTTGCCAAAATATTTCAGGAAAAGTCACCAAGTTTGGTAGTCCTAGCTTACGTCGTTTGGCAGTTGCATGACGTGAAATTGGGCGCAGGCACTTTTACCCCCCCTCCCCCCCCCTCCCGGTCTGGATATGGTTAAACAAAGTTGGCCATGAACTTTGAAAAAAACAAAAAAGCCTACATTTTTACTCATTTATAGTAATTGCAAACTTACCTGTTTCACAGTTAACTCCTTTGTAGCCAGCAGCACAATTACAGGTGTACCCGTTGTCATTGACGATGCAAGTGGCGCCATTTTTACATGGATCAGACCTGCATTGGTCTATGCCAGCTACTAGGTACAAAAATATGTATTTGTCAATACAGTGAATGTTTTGGTATTTTTGAAACATCTGATATAAGGAAATACTTTTTATAATCGCCTTCAAATTATTCTCCTCAAGTTGTAGGCACCTGCATTAACCAATGAATTCGCCATTATGTCATCACGAACCAATTAGAGTTTAGAAATGCCGGTGTCACTAAAATTATTAGCATGATGATTATAAAACTAGTAAAGCAAATGCGTGCGAAATATTAGCAGTCAAAGCACATATCAACAAAAATTATCTGTTTTTACACATATAAAGCTGTCCTTTTTGGCAACGCCTCACTGGTGAGCCTTATGGAATATTATCTTGTGAGAGAAGCTTCACAAAAGGCAAATTACTGAAAGGTGAAAATCTCATCTGACAGATGTAGCGCTGTGGGCTCTGGCACTTCGGTATGTACCAACGACTCTCTCTCCTCTTAACCCACAGCGCCACACAGCCGCTCAGTTCAGGGCTGCTGGACCGGAACTTGTGGTAGCATCCCAGCGGGGTCTCGTCATTCCACACGTATTCACCATCATTGTTCAGGTCATCCAGACCGATCCAGTAGGTCCTAAAGTACAAAAAAAATCCAATATCTTAAACCTATGTGAGACATCTTTGTGACCCTCTTCTTCTATAATCTATCTCATAGTGTGAATTTCTAGCTAATTCTGTACAATGCGTATTCCTCTGTTCCATGTTAAAAGATAGCTGACATGCACATACAAGGAAGTCGAAAACAGTATCTGTATACATTGTATATCCTATTCATTAACCTTCATAAAACCCTCACGCTGGTTTTGCTACCGTACGGTTACAGGCTTCTAACAAGAGTCTGAAAACTCAAACCTGCATGAAATATTTTGTTTTGTGATGGTGCGTTTGGTGCGTTGTGGGGTTGATATGGTTTGACGTTTGGCAAAATTATTCCATCATTGTTCTTATATATCTACCTATGGAAAACGGTGAGATTCAAAATTACACCTTTTTAGTGACCTCACCATTTCATTTTTATTTCCTATCGTTACTTTGAAACTTTCAAACTTTATTTCCAATCAACTTCGCAGCCCCGTAGGGGCTGAATTGCATTAATTTTCCATAAGATATCACTACAATGATCATCATTACATGCTCTTTGACTGCGATTTGAGATAAAATTGACATAGAGTAGTCAATATAAAATCTTAAATCTATTTACATCAACATTTAGCTCGATACACAGGCAGCTTTTTGGGCCAGAGTTCTCAGTATAAAAGACATCCTTTGTCGGATTGATTTACTAAGTGGTGTTTTCAGTTCTACACTGCGTCGTAGGTTGTAGCGAGTTTCCACGAAAGGGGGCAGAAACTGTCTGCAGGGGTGTGAAGTATCCTTCAGGATCCGCTGCAACTCGCGTAGGGAGGCTTCGTGTCGCCTGGACTGCAGCGTGGGGAGTAGATGGTGTTCCACGCCAATGATCTTGCAGCAGAGTTTTTGAATTTTTAGCGACGCCTGATGGGCGAGCTTAATAGTATAGTGTGCAACCGTTTGCAAAGTATTCCAAAAACTGTACAGGAATGTCAAAAGTCCGCGCGTGCGTAGTTGCATTATGCTGGACTGTACCATTACCTCCACGGGTAAGCTTTCCAGTCGCAGGAAACATACCGATATACCTGTGCGCGCACAGCATTGTTTTCAGTATTCGAGCAAGGCGATTTTTGATTGATAGCCGTGCAAAATTGACAAAAGCCTAGGACTTCAGACGTACCCAAATTGGAGTATGTAGTATGGTGGTCATGGAAATGTAAACACTTGAAATAGGGGGTAAAAGATTGTGAAAATATGTTTCTCGCAAAAATGACCTGTGAGTCGTGGAAATCACTTCCGGGTTCGTTCGTGGTCTTATGTGTCCAGAAGTTTGGAAAGTTTGGTGGCCTTCTTCACCCTTAATATCTTTGTTTCAAAAATACAAACTGATGTGTGAAACAAGCATTGTTTGAGCTTAAAACCTGTGGGGGTTGTGAGATAGCGATATGATAGTTACCTTCGCCAAGAAAGTTATATTTTGGGTAGCGTTTGTATGTGAGTGCCGATTGTAGAAGATCATCATAGCTCAAGAACGCCTGGATGGGTTGTATTAATATTCAGTATGTAAGTACTAGGTCTTGTTGAGACCTGGAAACGATAAGATTTTTGGCCTCCTTGTGGCCTGCTATTGTACTGCAGCAGAACTTCCTGGTTTGATATCTCGAGTTCTGGACATGCTGCGGCTATGAATCTTAAGTGGTCGACAGCTCTTGATGCTGTAAGTAAGTGGTATAGGTTTGGGCCCCTAGTGGCCTATTTTGGAACTGCAGGACAGGTTAAGACTTAGGTGTCATACTTTTAAAGGAATAACAAAAGAAGGGGTTGATGGATCGTTATGGTTTTTGGTATGTGGATTTAAAGGCTTTATTTCGTCCGAGAGAAACAAACATATTTCAATGCTAGTCTTCCTGGACTGGACTTAAAATGCACAAATAACAACGTTACACGTACGGATACAATCATATGCAGTGCAAATCAATCAGTACATGTGTGGCATGACGTGTGTTGTAGCTGTGTTGCTGTTTGACTGGATTTAGGTGGTTGTAGAGAACTGCTGGTTGCTGTGTTTTGATGATTATTTGGAACTGAGACATAGTGCGGGCTAGTAACCTTTGTTGAACAGTTTGCCAATTGTACAGGAATAGGTTTCGTGATGCTTAATATAATTAAATATTAATTATGAAGAATTATGCAGAGTGGAAGCTAGTTTGCATAATAAATTGGGAAATTGTCTAAACATGCTCAGCTCAATTAAAGGCCCATTACAACTTTTGTAACTGAGAAAGAGAAGACTATTGATAGATATATACCTAATTTGCATAATTAATGAGAAAATGCTATAATGTCATTTTGATAAATGACGGGAACTTCTTACTTGTAGCATTTGGAAGTTATGTACAAGTGAACATCGTTGAACATTAACTATGCAAATTAGGTCCTAATTTACATAAATTAGCAGAAAAGGCGACAAAAGTCTTTCTTAACATATATTGCGCATGTTTGTTGGAGATTATCAAGTTATATAGTTTATGCAAATGAGAGCCTTATTTGCATAATCCATGACAAACACAATTAATTCGGTAGAAACATATTTTTACTTATCTATATATCTATATCGATACTGGCTAAACCCTTTTTTTAGCATATTGTTATTTAGCTAGAGAGGATGATCAACTGATATCATTCATGTAAAATGAGGTCTTGATTTGTAAAATCGATGAGAAGCATTTAAATAAGTTCACCCTTCACTCACAAGGGACCCCCTTTGACAGTAATGCTCTATGAACAGCCATCGCCAGACGAATGGGATACGACTATTAAAACCCATTAACAGCAACGATCTGCAAAACTTATAAACATTGAAACCGTCGCTATGGCAATAATTTTAATTGCCACACTTTTTTCCAGTTCATCCGACAGGGTCTTTGCAAGCCCTCCCCACACAGGTGTTTGAATTTCGTGACTCTCTCCACGGGCTGACCACCAAGCATAAGCGGTGGGGGATCCAGTGGGACTCGGCGGCAGCTTATCACCATGTCTTTTGTTTTCTTGGCGTTTGCATCCATGCAGTATGAAGCAGCCCATCACTCTACAGTCATGACATTAACGTTTGTAGCATACCAGGGAGAGATCCCATTAGACACTCAGAGTTCGTCAGGTCATCCGCATAATTCACTGGGGTGACACTGGGGTGGATGTTTTCGTCCAGACAGTTCATAGCTATGACGAATAACGTCGGCGACAATATTCCTCCCTGGGGTGTGCTAGCTAGAACGGGCCGCGACTCCGAGACACATCCTCCCCATTTCACGCGCTGGTTGCGGTCACTCAGGTAGCTAGAGATGCATGCCCAGAGGTTTTGTCTTATGCCCAACCTTGCAAGGCTGCGCAAGAGCTTCCCATGGTCAATGTTGTCGATCGGCGTGGCGTCGGGCGTGGCGTAACTGGTAGAGCGTTCGGCTCGGAATCTATGGGTTCTGAGTTCGATTCCCACCGTGCCCCTGGCGTTGTGCCCTTGGGAAAGGCGCTTTACACGACTTTCCTTCTGTCTGTACCGTGTATGTGGCATTGTTAATATAAGTTACAAAACTTGAGTGCAGTGCCACATCGTCCTCGTCTGTTCAAAAGCAAATAGAAAAAAATGTGACGTGACTCACGTGAGAAGTCTATGAATGCCACATGGACGTCCATTTTGGGATTGCTATTTAGAGCGTCATGCCATGCTTGTGTCGTCTGTATGAGGGCTGAGACGGTAGACCTGCCACGCCTGAAACCGTGCTGTGAGTTAATGATTTTGTCATCGGTATCTCGCAATAGTAGCTCACGGACAAAGACCTCTAACTCTTTGCCAAGGCAACTAGTCAATGAGATACGACGAAACTGTTCGGGACCTTTCGGTTTAGGTGTTTTTGGTACAGGCACGACGATTTCCTCTTTCCACTTGTTTGGAAATGGTCCCTTCTGAAAACACCTGTTGTATATGTCCGTCAGGATCGGGGCGGTAATTGATCCCTCCCGGTTGCCTTACGTGGATTGACCCGTTTTAACTGAAGCTTTAGCTGGCCTTTGCTTAGTTCAGGTAAAAACCCGTCCGAGAGCTGGCTAGCTACATCTGCAACATCAGGAATGGTACGCTGTACGCTGTACGTTGGCCCAGACTGAGGAGAAGTGTTCGCTCAGGGACTCGCACATGTCTTTCTCTTCGGTAGCTGTCATGCCCCAATCCGTGCCTGCCCCATTCCGTGCCCATTCAGGCACGGAACGGGGCACAGCTCGACTGCCCCGGTCTGTGCCAAGAAGCGCTGTCAATCACTATGACTGACGGGGTAGTGATAACTAATTGTTCACGCCCATGTTTCCAAATAAGGCTTGATCTTGCGAGATCTTGCTAGATGGGATTGTCATTGACCCAAACTTCTGCTGCAGGCCAAACCCCATGCATGGCCTTGGGGCACAGAAAAGGTAGTCTTTCAGGCTTGCCAGCCCCGCTCCTGGGCCCAGGCTTTTCCGTAACTAGCACGTCTATAGTCATAAGTGCATCCCATTTTTAATATATTACAAAATATACCACATATAAACATGACAACGTCCAGCTGCAGGTTGATCAAGTCTCCAAGCCTTAATGATTCAGTTCGTTGTGTCAGACCTCAGTGCACAATCTGAGGCACAGTTTGTGCCCCGAACCTTGCTTTGCCCGAAACCGTGCTAAGGCACGGTTTGGGGCAAGGCACGGTTCGGGGCGCAACACCAGTGTTACCCGACATGTAGGTTTTCTGTCTCGCAGCTATCAAACGCTTTATGCGTGGAGTTATGGGGGCACACACCAGTTTATTTGGGGTTTCAATTGGAGGCGGCACACCCTCAAGTCTAGCGACCAACTCTACCAGGGAATTGTCCTGAAGCAAACTAACTGTATATATGGCGAAAGGGTATTCCTTTAGCTACAAGACCAACTGAGTTTCGATCCTTCAACTTCTCTAATTTTAAAAAATTAGAGGGACAAAACATTATTTTCATAGTAAAGTAATGCAAAAAATCGGGCATTTTGGCATTGAAAGAAAAACATGAAGAAGATTTTTCCGGCAAACACGACTGATACTGTCAGAAAGAGGAAAACCTAACGAGTAATCCAGCCAATTATAAAGAAAATTCTAGTACTATCGTTTTTTTAATCATCCACGGCGCGCGGCATTATTACTTGGCTTAACACAGCGCTTCAGAGGTCAATCTAGGTCACGGGCCTGTTTACATTCAGGCGTAGGAATATACCGGAAGTAAGGCGCGGACCAAAACACAATTTGCACCAAAAACACACCATTTCCTACGCTTTTCAGCCATGTAACCGGTTAATGTCATTTCGCAGGAAATAATGAGAAATGTCAACTCAAACATGGACCCTCGGAAGCCTTTCGTCACTTTTTGGTCGCGCACTACCACGGACCCCGGTCGCGGAAGAACTGGGGTGTGCACCGTTATCCACGGTTTATCTTGGGACGTGACTTCTTCCTTCGTCAGTGGCACTGTCTTGTCAAGGAGTGGACAAACAATGGAGTAAAATAGCTCTACTTTCTGGTCAACGTTTGCGGTTTCCTCCACTGGCGCAAAGTCTGCAAGGTTAAGTGCTAGACCGCACCTGCACCTGGCACATATCCCTAATGTGTACATGTGTATATAATGGTTCATTCCATACAGAGGTGACAGGGATGGTCACAGTTACTCTAATATATTTTTTAACAACCACAAAACTGCAACAAACTGATATTTACCACCAAACATCAAAAAACAAATCAGTGCCTCCAATTTTCATAGAGGTAACAAGGTAACATTCACTTTAATTTGTAGATGTACATTGCATACAACATAATGAATGTAACACTTTTGAAGGAGATGCTAGAAGTCGTAGAAGGAACCATAATTACTGCAGGACACTGCAAATAAATACCAATTGCCCCAGGTAGTGCGGGTGGGCTGCCTCCAGCCAATTGGCCATCTTAACAAACTGACTACCAGGATTCAGTTTTCAGGTCAACTATAGAACCACTTTACTCCTGCCCAAAAGGGGATGTAAATGTTTTTTTTAAAACGAACCACAAAACTGTAGCAAACTTCTAATGCACGCTATAGCACAATGGCTCACAATATCTATCCCCATAGCAAACGTGATCGCAATCCATCCGGAGGTTCTAAAGATATCGGTCCGGAATCACAAAGATCCCTACCAAAATCGAGACCTGCTTTTTCAAGCAGGTAATTAGCAAACAGTTGATCATCACCCCCATCTTGGAAGGAAGACACTCTACCAGGAATAATTAAGAATTAAACTATCCTATTACTTACCTGTTAACTTTGATACGCTGGATTGTTGTCTTCAGATGGTCTTTAAGGAATGTCTGCACACCGGCATCTTTGATCATAGCCAACGTCCCGCCATAAGACTCGCACTTTTGCCGGGCTGCCCTGTAGTTGAGCCGCCGGTTTTTCTTGGAGGAGGACCAGAAGCAATAGTTCTGGTACCTGCCGAAGTTTTCGGCAGGACTAATGTCAGGGTACAGGTCGGAGCATGGCAATTCTGAACATAGAGAACAAAGAGGACATGTAAAATTTACCCATTAAATTTTCATCTTTTAATGTGTATAGATTGTGTTTAATTATGTTAACCATTGTCACCATGAGACAAGCAATTCATACCATTTACCACCAATGTACATCGAATGGTAGCAAAACCTACCTGTTTCACAGTTAACTCCTTTATAGCCAGCAGCACAATCACAGGTGTATCCATTGTCATTGTCGATACAAGTAGCGCCATTTTGACATGGATCAGAGCTACACTCTTCTGTGCCAGCAACTAGGTACAAGAATATGTATTTGTCAACAATGTGGATGTTCTGGTAATTTCGAAACATCTGACATAGTAAGAAACAATTTTATCATCGCCTTAAGATTATTCTCGTCACGTTGATGAAATGAATATTATTCTCTTTTCAAGATGAGTGTGAAGATTTTCTCCATTCACACAAGGAAAGACCAACACTGATGTAAGATTTTATAGCCACCTTCATATTTCGTGGGGAGGGCGCCATCCATGCTGAGCTCTGATATCTCTACCTTCAGCTGAGAGGTACTGACCGAGCCAACAATCTATTTCAAAACACCTGCACTTACTTCTTATCTTTGTGTGCTACTGGTTAGGTAGGTACGACACATTTATCCTGATTCTTTTGCCACTTAACTTTATTGCTGGCTGGTACATCGGACAGTGCCTCTCTCCGGCTCATTATGCTTGTTACGAAGATCTAAACTTTTAGCAACTGTATTTTTTAACTATTAGAATTTTTGGCAATATTCCCATGATAAGCTTTTAGAAATATCTCTTGTAATACGCAACAATTGAGCAAATAGTTTTTAAGTTATTATGTATTAGGTAATGTGCATGAATGTGAATCTAGCTAAGAGAGAGTAAAGTTTCGTTGCTGCTATTGTCTGCTTACAAACTTTGAGGAATTGCAAGTAAGATGCCTTCGTTTGTCAGTCTGAATACTGCATGCATAGCATGCCTTTATGTATTGATACTTCTTTGTGGGGATATAGACACTAACCCTGGACCAACAGACCTACATTTGCCCAGGAAAGGCCTTCACTTGTGCCATCTGAACATTTGTAGCTTGAGAAATAAGACTCATGAACTGCAAGAGTTACTAGAACAGAACAGCTTTCACATAATCGCATGGACTGAAACGCATTTGGACTCTAATGATAGTGAACTGTGCCCGGATGGGTGGTCAATGGTCAGGAAGGATCGGAATCTGCACGGAGGAGGTGTGGCCGTTCTGATACGTGACGGGCTTTCTTGGAAAGAGAGAAATGAACTGAATAATGATAATGTGGAAATGCTCTGGCTAGAGGTTAATATACCGCGGTCTGCACCAATGCTGATCGGTTGTGTTTACAGACCACCTGGATCTTCAATTCAGTACTTCAATAACATTTTGGATGCAATTGACAATGCAACAGACACGAACAAAGAAGTCTTCGTACTAGGGGACTTTAGTGTTGATTGGTCCAACTCAGAGTGTCCACTGAAGGAACGACTAGCACAGACTGCAGTAAGGTGCAACCTTTCTCAAACTGTGTCAGACCCTACCAGGTTTACAGTTAACAAGAACGGCCACAGAACAGCTACGTGTATCGATCTGGCTTTTACAAACTGCAAGGAAAGGTGCACAACAACAAAGTCAACGCCTCTGGGTTTTACGTATCACAACATCATCTACTTGACAAGGAAGACTAAGGTTCCAAAGACTCAGCCACATGTTGTCTATAAAAGAACCTACAGTAAGTTCAACCAGGACGACTTCCAGCAAGACATGAGCATGGTACCTTGGCACATTGTATACGATGAGTCAGATGTAAATGAAGCACTGCACCTGTTTACAACATTGTTTTGCAACGTAGCCGATCAACATGTCCCTGCTAAGAGACGGACTGTGAGGTCGAACCCTGCAGGTTGGGTGGACGATGAACTTCGAGAAGTAATGAGGCTCAGAGATGACGCCAAGAAGGAAGCTCTTGCGTCAGGCCTCGTTTCAGACATGTGCATATACAAGAAACTAAGGAATGCAGCTGTCAAACTAAATCGGAAAAAGAAAGCCACATACTTCAAATCTAAGATAGCTGAGTCCAGAAATAACCCAAAGCAAAGGAAATGTGGAGAACACTGAATGGAATGATGGGTAGAGGGCTTCGTCGGTCAGCCTTTACTGTAGAGCGGGACGGAGAGATCCTCACTAAGGCAGGTGACGTAGCGGACTACTTCAACTCATTCTTTACGCAGTAGGTAAACTCTCTGAGAAAAGGGTTGGACTCGCAAACAAACGGGGACCTTCTCCAGCTGATAAGGGATAAGGTCATGGCTGGAAAAGACTGTAGTTTCGACTTCCAACTTACACATTGGGAACAGATCTACAAACACATTCTGTCCTTATCTGATGGGAAAGCTACTGGACTTGACAATGTCGACAACAAGCTGTTAAGGTTGGCTGCCGACCAAATTGCCAGACCACTGTGCTACATAATAAACTTATCGCTCATCACTTCTGAATATCCGACGGCATGGAAAAGAGCCAAGTGTAAAGTGATGGAGAAAGTTGTGAGTTCTCAAATATCGGACTATTTCAAAGTGAATGACCTGATGTCACCCTACCAACACGCCTACAGAAAACATCACTCGACGTGCACTGCACTCTTGCAGCTAGTCGATGACTGGTATCGTAAGATCGACCAGGGTAACATCGTCGGGGTTATCTTCTTCGATTCTTCCGCTGCCTTTGACTTGGTGGATCACAGCTTTCTGTTACAAAAACTGGAGTGCTACGGTTTCTCAGACACCTCAGTACATTGGATGGACAGTTACCTAGCAGGAAGAGAACAGTGCGTACACTTCAACGGCACGAACTCGCCGTTTAGGGAGGTTAATTGTGGCGTACCCCAAGGTAGTTGCCTTGGTCCTTTGTTGTTCACAATATTTAAAACGACCTACCATTCGCTGTGAGGGAAACGATCCCCGGAATGTACGCAGACGACACATCAGCATACACGTGCTCGCCATCAGTGGAGACAGTAACGGTCAATTTACAGGAAGACTTAGATTATATATGTAACTGGGTGAGTTTAGACAGACTCTTCTTGAATGCAAATAAGACAAAGTGTATGTTGCTTGGGAGTAGACCCAATATGTCAAAGAAACTGAAACTCACCTTGTTTGCTGACAAGTAACAACAATGAAGGTACTGGGGAGCACCTTGGATGAGTGTCTCACGTGGGACCTCCATGTAGAAGAGACCATAAAGAAAATGGCTAGGTCCCTGGGCACCATCAGAAGGAGTGCGGCATACTTGGATCAGTCGTTGTTGAAAATGTTGACAGAAACACTTACCTTGCAACATCTTGACTACTGTGCAGCAGTTTGGAACAGAATCCAAAATAATAAGGGAAAATCCATTTTGTTCCCTTTTTTCGGCTTCAAAACACAAAAATTAAGCCTTTCTTTTTATCAAAATGCAGCCTTCATGACTTGGTATTTGCATTTTTAAGAAACTTTCTTAAAAAAATCACAACTAGATGAGGATATATACTCAAACAAATCAATAATAATCCAGCCTAACCGAGGATATATAATGAATTAGAGTTTTGTCCAGCAGCTTGGAGGATATATACTCCGGCTGGAGGACGATATATACTCTGATAGAGTATAAATACTCTGCATAAAGGAGGATGGATACTCTGTCCGAAAGAGTATTTATACTCTGCCTGAAGGAGTATTTATACTCTGCCTGATAGGGTAGAGTATTTATACTCTGATGAAGATGAATACTCTGCATAAAGGAGGACGGACCATGTGCCTGAAAGAGTATTTATACTCTGCCTGATAGAGGATGAATACTCTACATGAAGGAGAATGGTCCCTCTGCCTGAAGGAGTATTTATACTCTGCCTGATAGGGAAGAGTATTTATACTCTGATAGAGGATGAATACTCTGCACAAAGGAGGATGGACCCTGTGCCTAAAAAGAGTATTTATACTCTTCCTGATAGAGGAACATGAAGGAGAATGGTCCCTCTGCCTGAAGGAGTATTTATACTCAGTTTCTGCTTGAAAGAGTATTTATACGTTGCCTTAAAATCTCAGTAGTAGTCAGGGTGTTTTTTTTTCTGAAAGTCTATTATTACACAATCACCAGTGATTTGATTATGATGTTCAATTTTGCGCGACACCTTTCACAAGGTAGGCGTATTCCTTTCAAACATATACATACATGACATATACATGACGTATAGAAAGCAGCTAATGTATATTTTACTCATCTAGGTAATATGAAGGGATGATAATTTTCGTAGATGCTATCAGTAAATACATGATCAATTGATAAGCTATCAAAAGCGGCTGGAAGAGGAGAAATGGGCCAAATAGACGTATTAGTATCATGTCAGAGGAGTTAGTCCGCTTAATGAGCAAACTGTACTCCTACAACGGACAAACCCCTCTGGTATGTTATCTGTCTATTTGAACGATTTCTTTTCTTTCCAACCGCTCCAGGAATAAAGGCCGATCAAAGGAAACGTAAACAAGTTCATGTTAGGCTAACACATTAAGCTAATCTTTACAGTTAAAGCTGTGTTCTGCATACAAGGTACGCTCTCAATTCTAGCTTCATCTTGCAGCTGCTTCTTCCCTCAGCACGAGCGAAACTAGACCATCCTCGCTCACTACCTCCCTTCGTCCATTCAATCCGTTGTTATTCTCTGAGCAGCAACCTGTAGCCAATGAATGAATGAAAAATGAAATCTCACCCCACATATTAAGCCTACGGTTTGAGAGAAAATATTGCTTTATCTTCAGTGCTATAGTAGAGAAAGACACTTGAATGCATGCATTGCATGTTTTATAGTATCACATAAATACATACAACAGTGTACAAGAAGAGCTCAAATTCATGTAGTGACTGCTGAGGACAACAATCACAAATGCATATTCGACAAACCGATATAAGAAATGGAGCAGGTTGGAGACATGTTCCTTAGAAACATTCGATATAAACAGTCTAAAGGAACAGCCATTTATCTTAATCTGCTCAGAAAGAAAAATAGGAATTTGTTACATAAATGTAGGTGTCCAAAATCAAAGTGATTTCAATTTTTCTCTGCCCCCTATCAATCAAGTCTATCCGTCATTTTATTAACAGTGGTCTAGGTGGACATATGTTACCTATTTCTTCCATTAGACAGCTTTCCAGACGTCCGTCGCTGACTCGAAGCGATCCGAAGATGTCTCCTAGGGGACCTGAATAAGTTTGTGGTGAGAACGCGGATACAGTAAGTCTATAACATCCGTGGCGCTCCTAACAATGTTTGTTGATAGCAAGTCACCAACTTTGTTAACCCCTATGGCACCATTACACCATGCGATTTGAAACAAACCTACAATTGCTTAACAAACGAGCAGGAAACGGACATTTCAAATGTAATTCAGTGTTGACCGTTGACCCTAACGAGTGACCACTAGTAGGAATAATGATTTAGCAGGACACCTGAAGAAAATTCTATGTCATCAGCTCACTATAGCTCACTTGACACTTTAAGCTGAATAAGTCTTTGAAATCAGTCTTTTTTTAAACTGTAGGGATTACCCTTACGCCTAAATGATTGAGAAATAAATAAGAAATTCTGAAAAAAAGCTACATAAGGGACCCTAATTGAAGTAATCTGTAACATATGACACAACACAAAGGTAATGACAACAATCTCATGAAAAAGACAAAAGCTCAACACGCAAATAAAACAAATGTGCCACTGTTTTGGCTCTACACACTACCCCCTAATCTAGTGAACCAACATTCCCAAACAATTGGAAAACTTCAAAACATTACAAGGCACATTAGCCGAGAATAGGCGACAAAGAAAATAGATTTTGATTCCAAAATTGAAACCCATTCAACGTAACACTGCGATAGATCTGCCTTTTAATTAAAACTAGAGATAAATATGTGTAGTCACATATGCACACAGGGTCGCTTTTAAGTGTAATTTGTGCCAGGTGAAATTGTAGCTAGGCAATGTTAAAAAGCAGGTGTGAACATATATATACAGCCCTTGTAGTTAGAGGTCAAAGTGTGGGTGGGACAAGGGGGTGAGGCAGTTGGAAATGGTCTGTCCCAACCTGAACGCTCCATCCTTCTGCAGGAAGAAATGGACTGTCCCCACCTGAATAGACCCCCCAGAAATAAGAAATGGACTAGCCCAACCTGAATAACCCCTACTTCAGCAAGTTCTAAGTACTTGAGACACACGTACACACGAGGTACATTGTACGAGGGACGCTCGACCAAACAGTGCACGTAATACAGCTTGCCGTCCGTTTATTTTTATTACCTACATAAGTTATGGAGATGATCGTCAAAATTTGCATTATCAACATCTTGCTACATTCCTCTTTACTTAAGGAACATACTGTATGAATATCGAAAGTGTAACAGCTTTTTGTAATTTTGAAATTGATATGCAAATTATTACCTCATTTGCATAAATTTAACATCTCATGGTAATCTTGATAACAATTATATTGGACGAAAAGATTAAACACCTATCATTTAACAGTAATGTTTAATTAGTAGTTTTCATTGGAAGTTATGATAATGAGCTCCCTCAGAGATACACTATATAGGAATTATAGCAATTATCTATTCAAATAAAATAACAACATATATTCCGTCAAATCAGAAAAATAACTCATATTCGTCCTTACGTATTGATAGAGAGGAGCTCCGGTGTAATTTTTCCGACCACTACTATATCTACGTGACTCAACCTCTGCTTGGAGAGTAACCCAGGCTAACAACACCACCGCTGGACTCCTAGCTCCACATGCCGGTAGCTCATTTGGCCCAGCGGGGTGCGAACTGCTAAGTACCACTGAAGTGACACACGACTTCCAAACAGATCTGTCTCGTCATTAGCCTCCATAGCGGGCCTTCTGGGTCTTTTTGTCTTTGGGCTCATAAAACACTTCTGCTGCATATTTGTATCTTTGTTATTCTCTATCTTATTGCAATAAAAGCAGGCTTTGAATCCAGTATATCATCACAAACATTTATTCTATCGGACACAAAGACTATCGATCTAGTAAGTTACAGTACTTACACACATTTAGCCCCTTAGCCTTTAGTTAGTGAACCACCCCTGGTTGGAACCCTTCCTATCATCAACGGAACTCCCCCTTGACTGTTGCGTATGGTATGGTATGAAGCCTGGTATGAAGGTAACGCCTCCTTTCATGATGTCACGAGCTACGTTACTTCTGCCCCGGTGACCGATCACTGGTATTCTCTTTGGCACTTCAAAGTCATGCAAAGCTAACTGGTCACCAGAAAAAAACCGGTCTACTGCATACCAAACTCATATAGAGTGAGACCAACATCATGTAAATGTCCGCTGTGCTCCGACATGAAAGCGGACATGGCCAAATACTGAACTAGTGGAATTGTGGGAAAGCTTGGCTTGTTTACACCAGGCGATAATCTTTCAATTTCTTGGCAGGCGAAACGGAGAGGGTAATCCACGTGACCCGATGCTGGTACCACAGCAAAGTCCCTCGAGCTCCGTACATGCTCGCGCTCAACTTGATTGCACCACCAGTCCAAATTTCAAGTAACTTGCTATGTGTTTGAATCTTGATATATATATATCCGAACGACGAGGCTTTAAAAGAAAACTGTATCCTTGAGAGTCGCCCGGAACAACTTATAATTGTGCTGGGACTATCGCATCCTTCCAAACAGCTAAGCTTTGACTGTATCTGTTACCAAAACACTTCCAGATGCCCGCGCACATAATAACTGTCATATGAAGTCAGAAATTCAGGTCAAGATTCGACAAGTAAATGGAATCACAACCGCACTCTACAACTAGAAAGTGTTAGAAAACCCACAAAGGCAAACAGTGACAATCAACTGATGAGAGACCGTCCAAACTTGGAACTCAGAAGTCCTACCTGCCTTGTAACGATCTACACTACCCAACTCGACCCCCCCCCCCCTTCTCCAGCTTAACAACATATCGTCTCCCCAAAGAACATGTCCATAAGTTTTATATACATCAAGAGGATCACTGTATAATTTCAGAAAGGAGTTCTACATACCAAAGAACATTGTGGAGCTGTCCATTCAGAAGCAGGCGTGTATCGCTGGAAATGTCTTTTCCCATGAAGATAAGGCGCCATCGCGCCTGCTGACCGTTGATCAAATGTTCTCCATATTTGTTACAGCAGGGTTTGTCCGCTCAAGGTACGCCCTCGTCTCTCCGTTGCCAGGATGCAATTTTGGCACGAAGATACTGCAGTAGGCCACGAAATAAGTTGAACTCGAATCAACATAACTCTTTTATCTGTGAGAAAGGATATGGACCCCATGGCTTGACCTGTAGCTTATCTGCACTGTTGATCACTGTTTCACCGTACCAGTTCGGCCCCCTAGCCCCCTAGCCTGTTGATGACCCCGGCCCGCCAGATGTTGGCCCGCCCGCCGCCGTGTCACACTGAAAGGTGACCCAGGCTTGTCTTACAAGACCCTATTCTTCAAGCAGATGTTGGGTTAGTGAGGAGGAAAAGCGCTGGTCGGGATTTCGGAGACAGCGGCTACTGCTATACTCCGACCCGATCCCCGATTGGATATTATGTGTGAAGCGTTTCTGCAGGTTTCTGTTTGCCCGGTGTTTGTTTTTCCGACAGGTGAATGTTCAATTCTACAGTTAAGCCTACCCGAATAAACTCTACTCTACGCTACACATATAAGACATATAAAGTACTAGTAAATAGGAGAAGGTGAGGACGGAAACAGATTGAAGCGTCGGAGGAAAACATAGGCATTACCTTATTGTTACAGCACGGTTGATATCTATTATCAAATGTCATGGTCAAGCCCTGTACGTGTATTTTTACTTGTTGACATGTGTACACTTTACACATTTCCAAACGTACACATCTGAACTGTACCCATTACTAAATAGCATCTGTTGCAGTTAAACGACCTTAGATGTTAGAACTCACGTTGAAAAATTACATATAAACAAAAAAATACAAAATAAAAATGAA